>NW_009943591.1:0-9496 GCF_000696875.1 Nestor notabilis
TCCAGGTGGAGTCTCATAAGAGCAGAGTAGAGGGATAATACATATATTTATATAATTTTTATATATATATATAACAAATTATATAAACATTATTCAATTGAGTAATTTGTATATAAGTTGTTAAAAACAGTTGATAGTTACAAAAAACATTTCTAATTTTTTCAATTAAAAAGGTTTAAAACCATTGTATTGACTTTGGAAAGGTATATGGGCATATCCTTTCATATGATTTTGAAATACATTCAAAAGCATTTTATTTGGAAGAAGAAAAAGCCTTAGTTTTTATGTAGATTCTAAAGATTTCATTTACTATGAGATACAAATAATAGATATGGATTGGATGAGTAATATTCTTCATTGAATAAAGAGTCAGATAAAACTTTAATATATCACAGACAATGTCAGGAGAAATTACGATAACTGCTTCACTACATGACTCTGAAGATCCTATGTAATTTTGTTATGGATTATGGTCTTGGTGGTACATAAATAAAGCATCAACTATATATTTACATTATGCAAATGGTTTGAGATATAGGTCTATATGAACACTAGGAGTTTGCTGATTCTAATATTCATAATCTGTACAATTAGTCCCCCAAGAAAAATGGAAGGAAAGAATAGAAGGATTTAAGGTTTCTCTACTTGATTTATGGATTTAGCCCAGATATCAATATTAGAAGACTAAGCTTCCACTGCAGTTGGAAAAAGAGAGAGAAGGCTCCATAAGCTTGTGAGTCTGCTTTCTCATGAGATGACTAACTCCTGGTAACACCTGTCTTGCTGGCAAGCATCAACAAGGAACTCAGTTCAGGGGTTCTAACTTTAAAAAAAGTCTAAAATTAGGTAGAATGAATTTGTGTTGCTGAAAGCCTGGTATGCCTATATGGATAAAGCACAACTAACCTCGGCTGCTGAGGTTGTACAGAGAGGTTTCCCACAGAAACTGTATGTGTGATGAGGCCACAATTTACCAGCCATAAATGGAAATTTCCATGACACTGTTCTCTTCTACTCAGTGAAGTATCATATATAGGACCCAAGATAAATTTACTAGCCCACAGGGTGCTAGAATATCCTTATCATCTTTCTTTAATGTCACAATCTGGTACTAACTCTGTAACTATATTTCTTGTATTTCTGAAGGAGCAAGTTTAAGAAATTGCTGGAATTTACTAATGAAATGATCCAAAATGAAAAGCATAAGAATTTAAATGTAGAGAAGTTTTATTCAAACATTGAATAAGCAACCTGAAACTTGTACTATAAATGGTGTTAGAAGGCTTCAGCTCTAATTGAAAAACCTCTTCCAAATACTGAGAATTAAGTAGATAGCCCACAAAGAAGGAAAGAAAGTTATTACCAAAGAGGATTGTACCCTGGAATTCAAAAGACTTAGAGGAAGAACTAAGAATTGTGAGAAATCACACTGTATTTGAGTTTGAACCATAAATGAAAACACATCATTAACAGGTTCTTCAGGCAGAAACCTAAAAACACAAGAAAATGGGAAAGATTTTGATAGAAGATGAAAAGAGCACAGCTTAATAAAATCCTTGAAATCTGGGATAATATGGCCCTGAAATTAAAATTCCTTATTTCAATTTCCAGTAAGACTCTGACAATCATGATGGTAAAGGAAAGACGGCTGGTAGGAATGAGGACAAGAAACAAACTACTAATCTGAAGGGGACCTGCAAGGATGCTGGGGAGGGACTCTTCATTAGGGACTCTAGTGGTAGGACAAGGGGTAATGCATTCCAACTTGAAAAGGGGAAGCTTAGGTTAGATATAAGGAAGAAGTTCTTTACTGTGAAAGTGGTGAAACAGTGTAATGGATTGCCCACGGCAGCTGTGAATGCTCCATCTCTGGCAGTGTTCAAGGCCAGGTTGCATGGAATCTTGGGTGACATGGTTTAGTGTGTCATGTCCCTTCCTATGGCAGGGGGGCTGAAACTAGACAATCTTAAGGTCCTTTCCAACCCTAACTATTCTACGATTCTACATTTAAAATAGAAGCAAAAGTAGGCTCAGCACATCCAGCTGAATGATGGGGGAACAGGCATTGCTCATATTAGATTTTTTAATTAGTCTATCAGATGAGCATAGTGTCTAACATTGAGAGCATTGCAAATAAGGAACATGAAAAAAAAAGCAAAACGGAAGAGATTTAGGCAATTATAGATTTGTCAGTGAACAGTTACATAGCAAGCAGAAAAACAAGCAGGCAGAAAAAAAAAAAAAGAACCTGTGCTCCATTACTGAAATAAACAGATTTAATAAAATATATTTCCCTATACTTATTTCTTGAATTGGATGACATAATGTTTTGACATACCAACCATGGTAGACTTCAGACACAACTGACACTTGAAACACTATTACTTGAAGTGGTATTAAGATCGCAAGGAACTATCTAGTTTAAAAAAAAATAAAAATAAATTTCTTCTATATTGATTTTAGGATGACATTTACACCAAGAACAGTTTCCTAGATTTTCATAAATTGCACTATGTGTAAAGGAAATGAACAATAAAAACTCACTATTGCATGAGGGATGATTTATATTGCACTACCTCCTAACAATGCAACACTATTCAGTACTCAATGAGCTACGGCAATATAAGCAGTAGGAAAGGATTATTTGCCTTCCTTGCCCATGTATAGCCCTTTCACCCTAAAAAAAAATAAAATACCCAAACCAGAACAAACTAAAACCAACTCAAACCAAAAACCAAACAAATGAAACCCGTTAGTTCTTCCCACCAGAACACATGGCAAATTCTTGTATAATGAAATGATCCTTTGCATTTCCTTCCTACTTAAATTCATCATGACATCTTCCTAACCACTTCTTTCTTGATATTTTTACCTTGCATTTTTATCCTTAATTTCTAAAATTGACTTTTACTTTATTTCCTGGGGTTTTTTTAACTTGTAAAGTCCTACACTCCTATCCCTTCCTTCTCAAAGAAAACATGAAAGCAAACTTTGCTGCTGCACACTTTTCTGTTCTACGTAATTGTCATCGAAATTAAGATCTGTTACCTAAGAATTTGTTTATTAAGTAATTTTTCTTTTAGAATTTATACAAACTGAGATGTATCATGATGGAAGAAAAGTTTTAAATACAACAGGAATTTCATTCTGTGAAGAGTGGATTGCTGTGATGACAAGATTTAACTGTGTTTAATAGAGCAAGGTGAACTTACAAAATTAAACAAGAAATCCATTCAATCTTTATTTTAACTTGTAATACTTTCTTCTAAACTTACTCCATTTGCATCTTTGAGTAATTTTTTTCCAAACAGAAATTTATGATTGACATCCACAAAATAAATAACACAAAAATATATCCTGATATCTTTACGTAAGCCATATATCAAAATTCTGTTTCAAGAAATGTAAAATATGCATATGATTTATTCTTTCTTAGAACTGCTAAGCATCTTCTGAAGTACAATTAGAAAATCTGTATCGGCATGCTGTTGAGAAATTTCTTATACTTTATAAGCACAGTCAAGCATTTGATTTGTTGGGTCACAGATATATAAATCTAACATAACATAATCAAGAAAAAAATGCAAGATAAAGGGTTCTCTTGGGATTCAGTAATCCTTGCTTTTTTCCTCTCCGTCTGAGGGTGAAACTACAACTCAAATACACAAGAACAATGTGCTTTTCGAAGGGAAGTAAGGATTTATTGATCAAATTATGAATAACATTTCAAGAGTTACATCAGCTCCAATAACTGTTAAATAGAAGTCTGAAATTTTATGGTAGTTTTGTGAGTCATTTAAGGCTGTATTTTACATAGTAAATTCTCTGTTTAAATTTTGTTACATGGGTTACCTCTTATCTAGGAGTGCTACAGAACTCACTGGATTTGGTAGACATTTCAACTTGATATCTGCGGTTGTTGATTTGGGCCCCTAAAAGGGACAAGATCAGTCAGGCTTCGTTATTTTTGTGAAGATGACTGCAATTTTTACGTGGTGTATTTCCATCTATTAGATGACACACTAAGAACAGCAAATTAGAAGGGCTCAAACACAATGGATTTGTCTGTAACAAGCTTTTCACCTGAGGTTAGAAATCAAGCCCATATTTCTCCCCCCCCAATTAAAAACGTAGTCTGAACTGCTACCATTTTTAATAAAAAATAAAAAACCCAAACAAGCAAACAAAAAAACCCACAAAACAAAACCAAAACCCCAACACTGAACCCTCAAAATGCAATGATGGGTACACTAGAACAGACTAAGAACAGATTAAGAAAAGGTAAAAAGAACAAATTTACCAGATACACCCTTGTCAAACTTACAGTTAAGATTTTAGTATGAATGTTCTAAGATATCTTGAAGGACTTCAAATAGAGAAATATAAAGTCATAAAACTTAGTTAAAACTTTGTTGATTTATTTTTTTTAATTACATCATCAACAAAGCTATGAATATAATATTAGTAGAAGGTTTTAGGGGAGCTAGAGAAAGACTGGAAAATTGATATCAATTTAAAACATTACAATTCCATTTCTGTATAATGTCAATATCACCATTCATCAGCTGCACAAAGATTTCCACATCAAATCAAGATAGATACAATTAAATCCAATGATTCATTTCAATCAAGATCTGATTACAGAAGCTGTAGGATTTCTGCTATTATACTTACTTATACCAACAAAAGATACATTAATATCATATGCAGGTAGAATAGTTGATTTGTAACTGTTAGATTTAATCATAATTTATAATCAATTTTTTAATGAATTTTTGTATGAATACTATTCTAAAAGTATTGCTAAAAAGTTTTATGTTTTAATTTTTTTTTAATACACAAACTTTCTGTAATCCAAATAAACACAGGATGTGGGTTTAAGCAATTATTTATCAAAATCAGAGGATTTTCTGTCCCACCATTGTAATCAGATTCCTCCTTCACCACTGAAATAGAAGGCTAAATACTTGTATCTAAACTGGGGATATAAGTAATGCTAACATTTAAAATTGAAGTTTAAAGAACAGTAAGGAAATATATTTGGAATTAGAGCAAAAATGTTCTCATTCTTCCACTACTTCTGCAGGAAGAACTCCTGCAGAACTCCCCTATTACTCATTACTGAAGATGCTGTGAGTACATATATAAATCTTAGACAAGATAATAATGTGATATCAGGGAAAGAAAAGCCAGTCCTCACATAATTTGACATAGTTTTGCAGGTTATCTATAAATATAAATAAAATTTATCAGTAAGGCAGGATATCTTGTTACAGGTTAATGATTTATATGGACTTACACTGTAAGACAAAAAGCCTCAAAGTTGCCTAGCAGCAAGTCTGAAGAGAGTCCTGAACTCAAACTCTAGAACAATATTCTTTAGTTTTGTTAATTTTCAGGAGTATTTTTGAGGGCTTTAAAAAAAAAAAATCAAATAACTGTGCTTTGTATCATTGCCATTTTGTCTTCACAGCAAATCCATTATAAAAAAACCAAAAACACACACACAAAAAAAAAACCCCTAAACTTAATTCCCAGACCTCAATCTACAATTTCTCCATCTCCAAGTAGCAGAAGATGACCTTCTGTATAAAGGAATTAGATGAATAAAGTACAATTTATTTCAAAGGCACAAATGATAAACAGTAGGATTTGGAATTCCCCTTCACTAGTGATTTTGGAACAGCAACATCAACATCACCTTCTTCTCTGCTTGATCTTCTAAGTTTATTTGAACCATTTGAATAAATTAGAGCTTACAAGCATTATTATTGTGTATGGGAACTTGTCCTGTGAAAATTTTGTGACATGGATTTATTTAGCCATGTTACACATCTCGGCTGGTAAACAAAATACATATACCTAAGGAATTCCCTTACTATTGTAGAGCAGTAGTTTCCAATAAAACAGTAAGAATTTGGCAAATAAAAGACTTCAATATAGACTTTGTTCCACAAACTTTAATGTTACATATGAGATGTTACAATCAATGATTTAATTCATAAACACTGCACAGATTTTACTTAACCCATAAAAATTGCACATATTCTTCTGTGCATAGAAAAATTTGTCCCTAGATTGGTCTAGGGAAGGTAGAAAAATCGTATCTTTGATGCATCATACACATGTAAGATGTAGAATAGGAATATACATTTTTCCTGGCTGTTGCTACCTTTCATTGATGGACATTTAACACACTGTTGAGCAGTCGATTTGAATATTACATAATCTCTGGTGAACCTTCCTGCTTTAACTTTCCCCGTACTCTTGACCCACTATGCTTTGAATATTTTCTGAATATCAAATGAGAACACTTTTTTTATACCTGTGTTTGCAAAACCAGTTGTTCCCATAGGTTATCAAATCCATCAAAATAAGATAAGCTGTCTAAATACACTATATCATGCAAGGCAGTCCAGGGAACAGTCAGTCAAAGTAGGGAACTAATCTGTTTTTTATATGACAATAATCAAAATTGCTGTTTTGGTATAATTACATTTTTTTTTCTCACTAGCATTATCAAGGTTATTTTTAAGTTATAGAAGACTATAGAGGAAATGAAGAACAGACTAAAGTGTTTTTAAAAATTCAAGAATCCTAAATTTTTTTTTTTAGAATATTGAGTAACATTCCTACATAATTAGTGTTATTATTTGACACTTTGACACCTAATAAAGGCTAATGGAGACTGTGACACTAGTATAGTGAAGTTCTAGCTCAAATGTGAGGGTCAGTGCACTGAAGGACTGCTGAAAGTCTACTGTGAGTATTTAATCAGACTATTGTACTTACTAAGTCTATTAAGAACTGTATGCAGTGAAAAGTTAGAGTTATGATTTCATGCAAAGTGATTCATAGTGAAACTCCAATGCAATTTTCTAAAAAGACAGATCGATACACCAGTGCACTAAGTTAATAAGCATCACAGCATTGTTTAATATCATCAGGCATGTAGGCTAGGCTTGTATAAAAAACATTGGCCATTATACATCAGCAACTGAACAGCTGCATTCATCATAAAGAAATGAAATCTATCTGAAATACTACTTAAGTGCTTTAACTTCTTTCCCTTGAGAAAAATAGTGTAAGCTAATTACAATGCTCTATTGAATATGAACAGTCATATCCATCTTATTTCATATTTATGTGAAAGGAACCTTTTCCTAACAATTTATTTTCTAAAAGTCTCTATTTCAAGCACTTGGGTTTACTGTAATTTAGAAAATTAGCTATCTGTAAATTCCATACAATTATTTTTAAAAATAAGTTTTCAGTAGTTACTACTGCAGTATTTATTCTGTAGAATTACCTGGCACTTGACCAAAAGAGCTGATAGAGGGATATTAAAAGCATAGAACAAGCAATCACAGAATCACACACAGTATATATGCTCAGAAACTTAAATTCTTAATATCTCCAAGGATGGGGATATCACAGTCTTTCTTGGCAACTACTCTAGTGCTTAAACACTGACTGTGATTTTTTTTTACCTTATGTCCAACTGGAATTGCAGTTTGCAATTATTACCTCTTGTCTTTTAACTGTATATCTCAGAAGATTATCATTCCCTCTTCTCTGTAATTCTCCTTTACATAGTGGAAGACAGCAATTAGATCTCCCCTTAGATTTTCCTCAGACTAAATAAACACACTTCCCACCACCTCTCATCATATCTCATATCCTCCAGGCCCCTAAGCATCTTAAAAGCCTTGGAGCAGTCTCTCTCCAGTTTGTCAATGCCTTTTCTTTTTTTTCTTAGGGAGACCAAAATCAGATACTGTGTTCCAGACATCTCATAAGTCCCGAAGGGAGAATATTCACTTCTCTAACCCCATTTCCTTGTTCTTGCTAATGCAGCAAAATGTGTGTTAAACTGCAATTATTAAAGGTCACACTGCTAACTCATACTCCATTTGTCCACCCCAGATCCTTCTCTGCAGACCTGCAGGCAATTGCCAGCCTGAACTGATACATGGGGTTATTCCCTTCCACGTGCAGGATGTGCTCCCCCTATCTGGTGTCACCCACAGATCTATAATGTAACTTTGCTACATCATCCCACTATAAATGATGTCAAATAGCCCCATCCCCTGGACAGATCCCTGAAGAAAACCATTCATTACAGGCCAGAATTCCAATAATACACTACTGCTGTTTAAGCCACAGGACAGACAGGTTTTACCATTAAGCCTTAGTCCAGGCAGCTAGCTGACATCTCTCTAGCTGGAGACTGTCAAAAGCCTTGACAAAGGCAATGTAAATTAACCTAACGTTCTCCCCTCATCCACAGTGTAATTCATCCCATTGTAGAAGTCAATTAGGTTGTTCAGACAGGATTTGTCCTTGGGAAATCCACACTGAATGTTCACAGGATTTTTCTTTGTTCATGTACCTTGAAATGGCTTGGAGGATGACCTGTTCCAGAATTTCCCTGTGGTCCAAAGTGAGCATGTAATTCCCCACCTTCTGTTATTTCACCTTGAAGGTGAGATGTGACGCTTGCCTTTTTTCTAGTCATGGGGAAGCTTCTTAGATTACCTCAATTTTCCAAAGCTGATAGAGAGTGGACAGTTGACTCAGCACCTTTATTTTTTTTCTGCCTGCATGGTACTATGAATTTGTACATGTCTATTTTTACATACTTTTTCTTCTTTGAGCATCAAAACCTTTTTGGGAGAGAAAGGGTAACCTTTATCCGGTTAAGTAGATTTGAATATTTCCACTATGCAAGTATTCAGTGGCAAGCCCATACTGGCACACTGCGATAACACATATATATTGGCACTGAGTGACAAACCATGGAAATATTCATATTTCTAGTAATTGCCTGACTCGCCTATTGCTTTAGGATTCAAAGGCTCATTTGAAAGGGCAAAGTTGCATTTACGTTGGAGCTTCCTTTAGCTTCTGTGTTGCTTGGGCCTCAAGCCAAACATACCTCCATCATTCCTTGTGATTGCAGCAGGATGAGAGAAGGAACTTTACCTTTTATTTCTGAGAATAATGGAGAGATTCAGGTAGAAAAATATCAAAGCTTGCATGTATTAATGAATGAGAAGATTCTTAGTTTCCCTGTCAACTCCTGTTGTAGAATTTTCTGGAACTTTGCCAGGCAAAATTTTGTTGCAGAGAAGCAATTAAAACTGTATGAAAAACTTTGCTACCCATGACTTCCTTCACACTCAATCTCTATTTAAGTGCAGATTCATAGCTACAAAAAGAAAGAAATCTATTGCAAATCAAAGCAGCAAAGTAAAAGATGCAAAACAATTCTAAAAATACATATGCTTTCAATGTCAGCATATAATTAAGATCTTTTAAAAAGTATGCAGAAAATATAAAACTAGGAGACATATATATCACCTTTTCTGACACCTATTCTTTTGATCTTTCATAGTGTATTGATTTTTCATAGATATCCAGCATTATATATGAAATTAGAATATATTATAACTATATTCCAATGCATAATGTAAACCCATACCAAATTCCTGCT
>NW_009943591.1:9512-22614 GCF_000696875.1 Nestor notabilis
CCTGCTGTACTGTCAAAAATACTTGATTTGTACTGATAACAACATGAACTGGCAGGAAAAAAAGTTATATGATCTGAAGGTAACAAGAAAGTGTTGCAAGGTCTAGAAACATCTTGAACTAAGCTCTGAATGATTTTTATAGAAGATGAACTCAAGACTAAAACTGCCTTATTGCAGTGTTTCAGAACTGAGTCAAAATAGGGCAAATATTTATCAGATGTTTATTAGCATGTGCCTAGTTTGTCAGAGAATTATACTTCAATTCCAAAAGAAGAAATCTGAGCACAAGGAGATGCAAAGAATTACATAGCATTCTTTTATTTGCCACCTTCTAGCATTGCATTAGCATAGAAATCTAGTGTCTTTAAGATTAATATTGTCAGAACTCTTAAAGGATTTGTAATCTGACAGTCAATCTGTTCCTTGTTATTATCTTAAACATTGTTAGATTTTTATGTCAAAGATGTTATAAAACCCAAGAGGGCTGTACTGGAATAATTACATGGCATACATACATCCCTCTAATGATAAAATATGCCTCAGGTTGTAGTTAGATGGAAACCTCTTGCACTGGTATGAAAAAGGCAACCTCATAGGTCATTTTCACCTCTGCTTTACCCAAGCGTATCAAGAATCTACTTTTCCATAATAGAGAATGCATCTTTGGTAATCTGAATTAAAATTAAAAGCAAAAATATTTCTGTACCAGAGCAGTAGCATTGCCTATCATTGCAGCTTTAGTGTGTTTAGAATTTAGGTTGTAAAAAGAAAAATGGAATAGGTACAATGGCTATAACATGAACTATGAATCAAAGTTTGCCAAGTCTTTCCTTTTAAATCATACACTTTTCATAACTCTTACTGTGTTCTTTGTAGAAAGTCAGAATGAACTTTTAGTCAAGGACTGTGAAATACAAACATCAGTAAACAGAACTGTTTCATCAGAAGTCTCTCATCAAAATACTGGGGGGGGGGGCAAAAAGCCGTTTTAACAGGAATACCTGCAGATTTGATGAGTTTGCACAAACTCAGCTAAGGGAAAACAAAACAAAACAAAACCCCAAAACCAGACATTTCCTCTACACCAGAAAAGCAGCAATTTTAACATTTTTTGGATAGGAATTGTTTGGTTTTTTAAAAGTACAAAGTATAAAAAAACCCCTCAATATCAAAAGAAAAACACTCTCAAGTTAAGAAAACATAATTCTTTTATCCACATACAATTTTTCAATAACTTTTCATAGGAATTCTCAATTGCTCTCATTCTATATTCCACAAAGAAAAGTCTGAATTAATAAAAATTTTATTTCCTTTTGGCTCTAGTTAGTGCCTACCTCAATAGTAGCTTTGTGCATGACCTTGGGAAAACTTTTTAATCTCACTGAGTTCTGTCAGGGAAAATAATAGTTCCTCGTGAGTGCTACAGATTGTAAATTAATTGATTTTCTGGGATGTTCTGTTATTACAGTGGTATCAGCACAGCATACCAGAAATCTTTTGAGAATAATTCTTCAAGAATTCTGGTCCCACATTTTTTTCAATAAAGCTATGCCATAACAGGTCTCAAGCACAATAGAACTGGAGCACATTCCCTTTTCTGGCTTTCTGCCATGAGTGAATTTCACCTTTATTGAATTTTACCGCTTTCTTCATGCTACCAAATCATAAGACAACATCACTCTAAAAGAAAGAAAAAAAAAAAACAAACCACATTTTTTCCACCTAAAAGTATATTAATTTGCAAATTAATGAGATAATATTTGAAGATCTGCAAAATTAACATCTCAGTTCACTAGGAAAAAAACACCCCAACAAACAAACAAACCCCAAATTAGGCAGGTTTATACTCTAAGAAGTATCACATAAGTACTCAGCGTGATTTACATGATTAGTTAACCTATTTCAGTATGAACTTTATTAAAATCATGGCTTTCCATTTGTTTGTGAATGTAAATGGATTGTGAGCAAGTTGTGTAAATGGACTGAACCCAGGACATGTTCTTTGTTTCTGAAGTCACAGTTTCTAAAAATAAGTATAGAACTTTAACCGCATGTTACAGTAACTGACTAAGCTGGGAGCTGGATAGTGAAGGAGAGCTCATGGGAGTTTAGTATACTTTCACTTCTAGAAAACTCTTTCAGTTGTCTATGGATTTTTTGAGTGCCAGGTTTTGTGAATTCAGTCTATAGCTGCAGGCAGTTGAGTACGAGTTACACCTGTTTATCAGCCACCAATAAATAGCTGATGAATATCTTGTTTATCATCTATGAATATAATATTCAGCCAGCGAATAGCTGGAGTACTCCAAACCATACATTAAATACCATAGGATATATATTCAGTAAATATAATTGTGTGATATTCTATCTGTCTTCTTTCTGTGGACAGTGTCAACATTCTTAAAAATCTTGTGCAAGTTTTAAAATATTCATTTGCTTAAGTAACTCAAAAAATACATCTACCAGGCTACTTAGTGAGATCATTGTCAAACAAGCCTGAATAAAGAAGCAGTTTGGAGTCAGTGTGACTCCTGTTTTCTAATGAAAGCACACACTTGATCTTCCTGCAAGCACTCTTCATTTTTGCCTGAATTGCTGTTGCTACAAGTGAGCAAACTCAGCCTGTCGTTCTTCACAGATAACCTTTCAGACACATAGGAGGGTTACTATATTTAACTGAAGAGCTTCATTACTAATTATTTGGATTGACAAGTCTCTAGAAGCAGAGCAATGTTATTAACATGCACATTTAATGTCTAACAGGATAATACTAAGAAAACTAAGCTTACCCTCTCTAGATTCTATCACAAGTCACACACCAAAAAAACTAATCACTCATAGATTCTAAAGGTAAGAAAGGAGAATTATTGTCATTTGTTGTTACCCGTATCATATAACAGTTTCATACAAACATGATCATAATCAACCCTGTAATTTTCTTAAAATTTACTGTAATTTATTAAAAAACATATTGAAAGCAGTCAAAAATGCACCGTTTTGCTTTCCTTTTTAAAATATATATGAAGTACCTAATCATGATTTTTATAGCTTCAGATTCCAGCTACCAGATCTTCTTATATCTTTAACAGATAGCTTAAAGAGCCCTTTACTACCAGAAATTTTCTCTCCACAGGAATACTAACAGATAAATTGCTTCTCACTTTTTCTTGAATAAAGTAGCTAGATAAAACCTTCTCGTCTTTGATTCCAGCTCAGGTTTTCTGACCATGAATCATTGTTGTGGCTCCTGCAGGAACGTTTTTCCAATTTTTCAGTGTCTGTTTTGAAGCGTGGAGGCACAGCAATAATGGTCTCATTAATGCAATGTAATACAGCATCACTTATTTTACTCAGTATTTGCCTACTTGTAAACCAAGAAACTTTGCTTGTTACAGCATTACTTTGGTAAGTCTTGCTTGTATTCCTGGCTTTGCACCATGATCCTTAAACCTTTTTGGTATCACTACTTTCTCAGGATTGGCTCATAACCATTAAGTAACTTACAGTCTTCCATTTAGAACAACAAGATGTTAGAAAGAATCAGGGTGGGGAAGTGGGGTGTGTGCAAATGACTCAGCTATCAATCTGAAGATTCACTTGCTCCTGTGTAACCTTGGATATGAATCTTCAGGTTCAGATCCTTAATGTTACTTTAGGTCTTGAATCCAAATGAAAATATATCAGTGAGAATTTCTCACCTAAATACTTCCAAGATGAAGCTACAGAACTTTAGGCTTACAATTCAAATTTCAAAGTCTTGAGACATGCCACCCAGAACTCCTAAATCCTGCTGCAAGAGAGAACTTCCGTGTGTAAGCTGGTCCACCTATAATCAGAGTTGTCCTCTAAAAAAGTCCGTATCTTCACAGAATACAGAACACTAAATTCCTAACACTACCAAAACTCACACAAACCTTCACACACTGCTAAATTTAATTCATAGACTGCATCAGTTCTTCAGATGTTATACCAAAGATTTATTGTTCCAATTCTGCACATTATCAAAGAACAGTTGCTGTGATAATAGACCGTAGTAGTAAATCAGAACAGCACTATCAAGTATATAACTGAAGACAAGCATTGTACACTGTACTTAGTGTAAATTAGAGCCTTTTAAAAAAATTACTCAATCAATCAAAACCTCTTAGAGAATTCCAACACAATAACATAGTTAATGGGACTTCAAAAAGAAAAAAAAAAAAGAGAGAAAAAAAGTTTTAACCCAGGGTATTTTCAAACAAAGCCAGAAAATACCACAGAATAATAAACAGCAATTTTTAAACTTAATGGATTAAATATATCTATATCAGATCTCAAATAACGTATCATTCTTCAGTAATTTTCTGGAACAATAGCTCAATAACATTTCATCATAAAAATAACCCACAGTTCAGTTATTTAGCAGAGAAAGGATTATTGCAAGCAGATAGTTTGTTCTGCATCACACAGACAGGAGTATTTCCTTGAACTAATTCCAGTTAGATCTCCAAAGTCCTTCCTTTCTGGTCTTATCCATTTTCTCTGAAACTCTCCGGTATTTTAGCATCTTCCCCTAATTGTGGGTTCTAAAAGGGAACCTAGTATTTCAAGAATAGTTACTGTCCTATAATTATGATGTTTATTATAATAAGGATATTAATTACTATTACTTGATGGAGTCTCTTGTTTAAAAGTAAGAGCTATAAACTTAAGAAATTTATATTCATTACTTCTTTTCTGAAACAGTGTAAAAATGATATGCAATTAAACAGTGTCAGAAATTTTGCTATGAAGGGTGCATTTCGTCCATGTTATACAACTGATAAATTAATGTCAAAACAACCTGCTGAGCAGTTCCCTTTTTCCCCTCTTTGTAATCCATAAAAAACCCAGTGACATTATGTCCCCCAACAGCCTGAGTAAGTTTAACAAATTGTAATAGGTACACTAAATCAATTCAATTCAATTTATTTAAACGAGACAAAAACCCTGAGGAGACTTTCATGATTTCATTTAAATGACAACCTCCAAAGTTAGGCACTAAAATAAGCAGAGAAAGGGAAAAAAGTGTAGCCAGCATGTAAATGTTTTATGTCCATTTCAGTTTACCTGTCTTTAGAAAAATGAAAGTAAAATGCAGATCATTGAATACCAGTAAGTTACTATTTAAACAAAATTATATTAGAATTATACCTCAGAAAATTTTCATTTTAAATGTTTAAATCTATCAGCGTGTTTAGGACGCTGAAATGTAAAACACAAGACTTATTTGAAAGTAAGCATGTTTCTATAAATTAATCTATGTCTGAATATAAACTAACACAGGTAGAATCTTCATTTCAGCATAGTCAGTTTAGTCTATGTATAAGCCCCCAAGGAAACCCTAAAAGTAAAAAGCAAAATAAGTCAAACAGAAATATGGAACATTGATCCTATTTTAATTAAAACTGATGAAGAGTTACACTACATACATGATCACTGGAATAAATTTGTAGCAATAAAACCCAGGAAACTGTCTTTCACAAGAGCATAATCTCTTACTAATGTAGAGAAATAATCTTGTTTTAGTCAATAGTAAGTGATAAAGTATGTTGTACTTCAACTTGAAGGCCTGTGACAGATGGCCCACTAACACAAATTGCAAAGTCGTCTGCATAAAAAGCAGCAGTGGAATCTACAAGGAATCACAAGGACCACTAATTTGCCAGAAGAGGGAAGATGGAATCCTCTGGGGCACCTTATTAATTATTGCAGGGTCACATTTCAGTGTAAGATTTCGTTCTTTACTCTAGAGCTAATTTACAGTCAGTTTAGCATATGGTTCTCAAAACCCAAGGCCAAAAAAGAAGCTCCACTAAAACTTGTGAAGGGCGATTTGAGAGTTTTCATTAGTAGAAATCAGTTTGCCGTTACTGGTGAATAACTAGAGACTGAAAACTAGTTCCAGTCAAGAAGCAGCAGATTGTGTGATCCTGTCCTGGGTTCAGCTACAGCAGTCATTTTTTCTCCTTCTTAGTAGCTGGTGCAGTGCAAAAAAAAAAAAAGAAATCCTATTCATGCCAACAGCAGCTGTGCCATTCACTCCTAGCCTATATTCAGCCTGCAGTTTGAAATAAGATTTTTATACCTTACTACATCATTCAGACTTTCAATTTGATTTGAGGTCACATGTTCAATGCTTCCAATCTTCTGAATTTTTAAAGCAAGGAGCACTTTGACCACCTAGAGAGTGGCTGCACTTCCTCTTGGAGAATATGCAGAATCTGTTCATATCTTATTACTGATTGACAATATAAAGAGGAGTAACAAGATTCAAATACTCTGCACGTATGCACTTTAGGAACATCAGAGCTGTGTTGCTCTGTTGTAAACCTTGAAAACAATGTTCTCCAAAAGAATTTTCATCCCCACGCCTTCAAACTGTGCCATACAAAAAGATATAGGACATATGTTGTTTACTACAATAGGGTAAGGGAAAATGTGCATAAAATATGGATAAAAGAAGGGGAATGTTCAGAGTTTACAGGGAGGGAGTGAAAAGGTAGGGGAAACAGACATTAAAAACAAACACCAACTACATACTGTCTAAGGCATTAGTTATAGCATTAAAAATAATATTTTGTCTTTCTTAGCTCATTGGGAGTTACAGACACTTAGAGCACTTTTCCCCTAAGCAGGAGAGAACTACATCTATAGCACCCAGTTAGGACCTTGACTGTTTCTTTCCCAGCTTCCTCGAGACAATAATTTTACTATGAAAGTTCAGAGAAGCCATATCAAGGTAGAAGTCAATCGCACTTTGCAAATAAAACCCAAGTATCAACTATAAAGACCAAACCTTACTTATTAAATTGAAAGCAATGGAGCCTAATTGCTTACGTCACTAGGAGCAGTATCAGACATAAATCTGCTTTTACTAGTAGATAACTTGGTTATCCATCCAATTAGGTCACACAGTCTGATTTGTAAGGGAATGAGCTTCATATGGCTTTCATTTAGCCTCCCTCCTACACAGTTTCTTGACTTTCAGCTTTGGATGATTTTCCAAAAACAAGGTCACTGCATCCTAGACACAACATTCAACACAAGAATATTCTGTCCATGAACATTTTCATTACAAATGCTTCCTACTGCTTACTTCCTCTCCTATCAGTAATGGTCAAGTTCATCCTATCCTCAACTGCTTCCTAGAAGTACTTCCTTTTATGGCCAGCCATGCTGATCTAATATGTGGTACTATTGTTCCTATAGTTTATTTCTAATAGTGCTTTTGTAACTTCAATTTGAAAAAGCCCCAAACACCTTCAGATTATCAAATACAAAGCAGATTTTTTTTCAAAAATCTTTTGTCTAGGAATGCTGATTCCCAATTGTCCTTCACCAAAACTTAGATAGTTTTGCATATTTCTTTTGTTACCATATCATCAAAAGCAGAATGCACAAACATGGATATTTTAAAAATGAAAACCAGAGAACTTTGTTAAATAATGGTCATCACTCGTACTTCACTAATAGTCACTGAGACATCTTTCTCAGTTATTTTTTTTGGAGCAACCTGGTCTAGTGGAAGGTGTCCCTGCCCATGGCAGCAGGGTTGGAACTATACGATCTTTAAGGTCCCTTCCAACCCAAACCATAATATGATTCCATGAATCCTGTTTGCAAGACAGCACTGGACTGATATCTTAACAAGCATCATTCACACATTCCAAATAGGGGCCTTTAAGTACTTTCTTTTCAAACATAAGCTGAGAGTTAGAAATTGTGCTGTGTCAAGTTCCTTTGAACTAGTTGAGTCTGACCCCCTCGGTTGTCAAGATGACACTTGAATTGATGAAACAACTGCACTACAAAGTGGAACAAAGAGCCAAATTGGCAGCCTACCAACTGAAAAATATGAACAATATACTTATATTAAATATACTCATTTAATACTCATATTAAAAATTAATTTACCACCAACTAATAGAATAAGCTGAAACATTTTTTACCATAATCAAGACCATCTCTTAACAGAGTATGATCCTCTAGCCTGTTGTATTTCAGATAATAGCATATCAATAGGTAATATAAAAAAGAAAAAATGAGAACAATTTATTCTTCATTGCTCTTCTCTAACAAAGATAAAGATCTGAAGCCTTTTAGAAGCAACATGTTCCACCCAAGTTCTCCTAAATTTTGAGTGCCAGGAATATCAGCTCACTATTTCCTTCATTTTCCTCAAGGACTCTGGCAAAATCTGGAATTGCTAAATATTAATACCATGTGCAGCTTCTGGTTTCACAGGTTAAGAGCTTTGAAAATGGCCAAAGGGATTTTTTTACATTATTTGTAATATTATTAGGTGTATTTTTAGCCAAATGTTTTTACCTTGGTTTTGGGGGTTTTTTTGTTTGTGTTTTGTTTTGGTTTTTTCCCCTTTTCACCTACCAAATTAGAAGCAGTAACTAAAATAGTGAGAACTTTTAAAGGTCACTACTAAACGCAATCAGCTACACCTAAAAGAAAGTTGTAACTGTTGTGCTAAGGATAATTAAAAAACACCTAGTAAACCATAATAGAAGACAGACATTCTCCTCATTGTTTATTTAAAAAGTGACTGACTGAACAGTTTACAAAGCTATCAGGACCTTGTCTCCAAAAATTTTTAGTTGGGAAGTTGAATGCAGAAAATATTACAGGAACCTTAAGCATGGCCAAAGCCATGATTCTCCATGCATGTATAATACAGGGGTTTTATTGGTTTTGGAGAAAGGAGAATCATTTGATCCCTTTTCTACTTTTTTAATAAAGTGCATTGCACAACATGCTTTATGCAAGTGGCAAAAACCAAGGTATTGCCCTTGACAGAGATTTTCATTGAAAGACTGTGGATGATTCAGAAAGTAGGATGCTGTCTATATGAAAGAGTTACATTCAGACTACTAGGTAATAATAGTAATCACTGTTAAAATATGGAAGAGGGCTGCCATGAACAGAGAAATACACATCTCTAATTGGTAGCTGGGGATAAAAGAAAAAAAACCAAAAACTTTGAATGAATTAATCCTCTTTTGAAATAAATTAGTTATCTCTTATGAAACTGATGAATGCTTATAGGTGCATTTAGAAATCTCAGAATAAACCCAGGAGATAGCTGACTTAAAATATTGGAGATCTTTCATGCCTAAAAATTCTTGCTTATTAAAATAGGTAGTGGCAGACATGAAGGGTTAAGCAGGAGAATTATCTCCTACTGAAATCCAGAAAGGATCTAACCCAGATGGAAAACTTGTGCATTCCCTCTGGACTCCCTTCCATGCCTTTGGGATGCCAAGCTAATACTATCTCAAGCCCCAAAGGTGCCATATCCCCAGAGGTGCACTTCAGTGTGAAATATATATTCATGGAATTCTCAGAGGCCTTCTCATTCCTCTCTTTGATGAGTGAACATGGAAAGCCTATAGTCCACGAGCTGTGGTTCTCAAACCTGTAAGGACCATTTCCTGGTACCCATGAGAATAAAAGCAGCATTATTCTGTTTCGGCTCATAAATTTGTAAGACAGTCTGAGATTCTGTCTTTGCACAATTCTTACTCTTAGTAAGAAAGTTTTCTGCCCTTGTGAATGTGGAGTAAGAAGGTGTTAACGCAATCAACTGCTTTCAACAAATCAGGAACTTCAGCAGAAGAGATACTCCTCACTAGTGAGGCAAGAGCAGATCCAACATGAAACACACTAGGGCTCCTGCCCTCACTCTGGCTTCCTTTCCCTAACAGGCTCTTGCTTGCTCAGCACATCCAGATAGCCCCAAGTGAGTCCAGTGAGCATGTGAAGCCAGTGGAGCCTTCCTTTACCCATGCAGCCCAGGCATGGAGCTGAGTGCAAGCAGAGGATTCCTGCTCTGCACTGCAACAGATTTCCTGCCTGCCACCACCTCTTCACAGCCCAGGGAAGACCTGCTGCAAAACATTCTTTGGCACTGGATTTTTGCTGCAACTCGGCTGCAAACCACCCCTCTTCTCCTCAGTACTCTGGAAGACCTTTCTTTCCAATCTCCCTCTGTAAAACACATTTAATGAAATGACACTACTTTCATACTGGTCCAGCCATAGCATCCCCAAAACACAGCAATAATAATGGTACATCAGCTGAGAACAGGACAATTAAAATACAGAAGTCAATGAATATCTATATCTTCTGCTCAAGTAACAAACTAACAAAATTGGCTTATTCAGACATAGATAGGAAACTCCATTTACACGTTTGCTGTACTATTTAAAGAAGCAAGCATATGTCAGAGTAAAAAGCTTATTAATAATGTATTAACAATTGATTACTAGTGAAGTACAGGACTACCAATTTTTCAAAGTCAGCTGGTCTAAGTTACAAATATGTCAAGATACCAGATAGGGCAGATTAAAAACATTTCAAAAATAATTCACAAATTTTTAGATGCTACAATATTAATCATGACTGTTGACAGATATGGTCCAGGGGATGAAGTATGATTTAAATAAGTATGCAGAGCTCCTACAACCATACTGGGTTTTTGATGAAGTGCTTCAGATCACTGTACATAGTTTAAAAAAAAAAAAAAAAAAGAAAAAAGAAAAAAAAGAAAGGAAAAGATGATAAATGACTGTATTGTCACCACTACAAAGAGAATTTGTTATTTATGAGACTGTAATACACTGCCTTTGTGCTTTTCTCCAAAGGGTCTCCAAAAATTATTACAGTAGAGGTAGGCTTTTGTGATAAAATTAACTCAGGTGAACTTTTCTAGGTATTGAAGAACTTGGTGTGTTACAATGAGATTTGAGTCATTTAATCTCAGTTCATTATCACTATACTGTCTTAATTTCTTCATAACCGGAGATATGTAGCCTTTGCAAGAAAGGTAAGGCATGTGCTCCAGATGAACTAGACAGTACCATAGTGGCAAAATTACACAGTGATTGCTTGATGCTGGTGACAAAAGCAATAAAAAGTTAAGTGTTAAAAACTTTGTGTTTCAGTGATGTGTCTCTTCTACAAGTGAGTGGAGAGCTTGTAGGACCACCTAGCAACTTCAAGTTGCTTCAAGTTGCTAAAAGAAATTGCTGCAAGACCGTCAATATATTTACTCTTTGTGGTAAAGGTAACAAACAATGTTAACGTTTTGCTAGTTTACTCAACATTTCTTTCCATGGTCAATGTACAAGACCTTTATTTTCTTCTTTCCTGTGCTTAACTATGTTTAATAATGCCAACAAAAAGCCCAGAATACAATTATGACTCATTCTGCTTCCCCATCTTATCTGACAATATTAAGAGCAGTTCTTAACATACATATATTATAGTTAGATGTCTGAAGTCAGACAGTGTGAATACTCATTTTAGGATTTGTAAAGTATATTAGAAGCAAAGGTAGAAAATAAGCACACAACATTTGCTATTCATTCTTGTCCCTCTGTTCAAAAAAACTTCCATTCATGGAGCAAAACCACAGTATGTAAGCAAGCCACACCATATTGTAAACATTCAAAGTGAGTATCCAAACAATTACTGTCTGAAATCTGCTCAACCCTACTGCTGTTATTTGCTGATTAAGTATTAAACCAGACCACAGTCGATCACATAAATTACGATAAAAGAATACTAAATAGAGAAAAATGATTACAAGATTTATTATATTCATAAATAAATTTTATATGCCTCAGTTACTCTCGCTGGGTAATCAGTATCTGGAGACAGTCAAAGTGAACTAGGAAATAAAATTATTTTCAACAGGATTGTGGATTGTCTAATTAAACATGAAGTGTGAAATAAACCTCAGATGAGGGGTTTTTTTTTTAGACATAGGAAAATAATTAAGTACATGTGCAATGGAACACTAAGAAAATATTTTAAAAATTCCCCAAATACCATGAAGTTGGCACCCTGCCGGCCTAAAGTGTCTTTAAATACATGGTAGTGCACTGAATGTAACAAAACTATAAAGAGGGGGGGAAAAAAACCCTATCAAACAACCCCAAAAAAATGAATATACCATATACCAGGCACACCTGTATTACAACATACTACTCATTGAGAATGTTGAAATTGCAAATTATTAAAAGCTACCTAAAAAAACATTTAGCAATAACAGCACAACTCAGGTGAATACTCAAAGTCAAAGCACAAAAGGAATCTTAAAAATACATTCAGACACTGCACTTGAAGAAACCTAGTCTACATGCACAGATTGCTGGCATCAGTGAACCATGCAACAGCATTTTGAGGAAGAAAAAACAGCATTAAAAATGCTTTACAATAAAGGACAAATCCTCTATAAAATACTCAATAAAGCAAAAGTAATTTCTCCCTGGTTATACAAAGTATTTGGAAAAAATGTCATTCTTTGTCTGCAATGATGAATAGGTTCTTGCTAGCTAAGAGGGAAAAGAAAAAAATGAAACAAAGATGTTCAGTAGGAACTGAAAACTTTTCCATGAATTTTAATACAGTAACGACTCTACCTTTTTCAGAAGATCCGAGTTATTGAGGTACCTGGACTCTTTAGGCATTTCATTTATCCTGTGGAAAGGGAAATATTCTTTACATTCAACAAGCATGTAATAACTTAATGATGATGTAAACTGGTAGTAAATAGACAAAATAAAAATTAATTTAAAAACCATGTCGAACTAAGGAGTAAACCAGCTAGGAATATAAAATTTAGAAGCAGCTTAATTGGGAAATTTGGTGAACTACGTATTGCTTTTAGGCACATAAGACTCCTGCACTATCATAAAAAATTATTTTCACCCAAGCAGTCTGTCTCCAGGCCAAGTAAAAGGAAGACAGGAGTCCCTGCTAAAGAAGGAAGGCACTATCGAAAAAAGAAACCATACAGCACAAAACCCACTTTGACATTGTGGTGGAACAGGAAAGAAAACACTTGCTAACCTCAGATATAACTAATGCAACCATGAATAAAACAACTGGAAAAATAGATACCAAGTGCTCTGCCAGGCTAGAACTCTCTAAAGTACTCAAACAACTACCTTTAAATAAATAAACAAACAGTGAAAACTTACCGAGTTCATACCCCTTTACACGGCTACTGTTCCTGTTAGCAAAATGCAGTAAATCATCATTGTCAGCATTCAAGCATTATCTT
>NW_009943591.1:22645-24478 GCF_000696875.1 Nestor notabilis
GGTGAGGGGGTGTGGGGGGGGGGGGGGGGGGAAGGTAGAAATTTGGCATGGCATAGGGGAATTATTCTGATCCTTTGGGATCTCAGGCAGACCCCTAGAAGTTTAGAATTCTCTGCACCAAAAGGAACAAGTTGCACAATACATTAGATAAATGTAGTGTTTAAAAAATCTTTTTTATTATTTAAAATGTGCACTAGCTTCCCTCCCCCCCAAATTATTTTTTCATTTATAGATTATTTCCCGTATAGATTAACATAGGAATATCTAAGATTATTTTTCTTATTTGCTTCTCTGAATCCTTTAAAAGTAGCCAACTGCCCACAGGAGTTTGTGGACAACAAACTGGATATCCTTGTTATATCCAGTAATTATGCACATAGCATTAATTTCAGCTCAGTGGAAACTTCTACTTGGACTCACAAAAAGCAAGGCTTTCCAATACATAAAGTTATTGCCAAAGAAACTGGCAGATGCAGCTTTGTGAACATAGGCTTATGTTCTCAAAAAATACTGCATTATCAGTGCACAAATTAAGAAATTTAGGCACTAAAATATAAATTCATTAACTATACCTTTAAATACATTTTTTACTCACAAATATACTACTGAAAAGCTGATTTAAGGGGGCTGTGAACTGAAATAACCTCACAGAGATTCAGATTCTCTCTTCAGGTGCTGGCTCTGAACTGGAAACCAATGTCAGGCTTTGCAGCAATGTAAAGTAGAAAAATATGAGAGGTATTATATTCTCCACCTTACAGACAGCAAGGGTCTTAAAGCTATGGTTTAGGCTTTCAGAAATAATACAAGATTTTATTGTAAAGAGAAGAAGATAAACTGTCCATTATTTTAGACGGTATGAAAGAATAGCTTCAGAATATACTTCGTACTTTCACCAGTTAAGAAATGCACCAATTCCTAATAGTACCAGTTTTATTTAGTTTATTTCTATTGTGATTTTAGTAATACTTATATGACTAATTTATAGTTACTTCAGAGTGAATATTTTTAGTCTAGAATAACAACATCATGCAAATATTTTTAACAGACTGTAGTAGACATGCAAATGGTAATTATGCTCAAAATGCTTTTTGATAGGTATTACCTAGCACCAATTTTTAAGCAGTTGAATATGTCCTAGCTCCTAACTGGGCAGCGTATAACACTGTAAATAAAGAATGACCAGGGAAGTCCTCCTTGTGACCTACCTTTTCTCCCATTCCCTTCTGCAGTTATATTTCAGCCAATTAACTGAAATGCTGCTTTCTTAAAATCAACTATGAAGAGGCCAAAATAAAGTGAGGTTATTAGCTGTTCAAAAAACTTACTACAGGTCATCCTGAAAGGTACATGCTGCATTATCCACTTTCATTTTAGGTTACCATTTATCTGCTGTTTAGCCCTCAAATATATTTGTGTTTTGCGGAACTGCAAGTATTATTCAGTCATTTTGATTTCTGCTTGGCACTGATAGAGAAAATGATAGGTTTCATTACACAAGTAGAATTGTTACCCATACAGTTCTCTGGAATTTACTGCAGGAAAAGCTGGCATTTCCATTTGCCTACTTTTCAGGAAAAGTAGGCAAATGTTTTAGGGGAAAAAACCAAAGCTAAACAAAACCCTCCTAAATTTTTTGTTGTTCTTAAATTTACGTACACTTAATTACAAAACTTCTCTCTTGCTTTTTCTAAATGAATGTTAATCAGCATAGTGGGAAACATAAATGGTATTAACTGAACCACATGATGATAAGAAGGCAATTGATAGATCTGCACATATGCACCAAAATCTTTTTGCTTCAGCTGGAAAGAACTTGCAAAAATTCCTGCT
>NW_009943591.1:24509-31280 GCF_000696875.1 Nestor notabilis
ACAAGATAGCAAGTTTATTGTGTCTAAAATTCATAGGGTTATTTTAATTATATAAAAGGAAGCACCATAAGGTGATAGAGGAGCAGAAGCAGTCTGTGAAACATTCTTTAGCTGTGGCATTCATGTCTTTTCAGTTCCTGCACATTAAATGGCTCACAGCTATGTGCTGAGAAATGAGAAGCTATGTCTTTATTTACAATTAAAAATGGACATGACTGAGAAGCAGACTTATCATCAAAAATGCTAGGAGAATAGCTGAAAAGATATAAGTTTTTGTTTAGGCAGCCTCTTCTTCTCCTCTCATTCTTACCAGTGGAAATCAGTCACCCTCTCATAGAAACCAGTGTACGAATACCAGGAAGTTAAAAAACACAACCAAAACAAAGCTAACACCAAAACAATAAAGTCAACACAACAAAATAAAAGAACCCCTGCCTTCAAAAACCACTACCACACCATAAAAGCCCCCAATAACAGAAAAATCAAACAACAACAAAAAGCAAACAACCCTAAAACAAACTCCAAACTAATTGATAATACCTTTGTTCAAGAGCAATACTGTTAGACAACTGACACCTGTTTTCATTTTACAAAATCTGTTCTGTTCAAATCCAGTCAAAAAACCCTTACCATTTGTTGGCTTTAGTATTTGCTAGATCTTTAACACAAAATCCTGGCAGACCTTCAGAAACACTAGATTGTGGAAAGCCATCTTGTGAACATACTGAAATTTTGGGAGAAGTAGTTAAATTTATACAAGTTTGGGAAGTTTGTTTCTGAGAAAACGAAGATTCTCAAAAAGGAAGATTAAGATGACCAAATAGATCTTGCAGTTTGCCAAAATGAAGATTTTTCTAAAAGTGTACCTACACCCACAAACAAAAAACCCACAACCAGGTATCTGGGGTGGCATCTCTGTATCTTGCAGAAAATCTAAAATTAAACATGCAGATACTGAAATCATCATGCTAATCATTGAAGGATGCCTATATGCACAAGTGTCCTAGAAAATGTCATCTATTAATTATTTTTAACAAAAATAAGTGCTTTTGACCCAGGATAACAAACCAGGAAATGTCCTTTAATAACAGAACAATGATTGCCAGAGTTTTACATGATGAGAAGCAGACCATGAAATTAAGAAAAGATGAATTTTAAAGAGCTGGCCTCAAACATTCAAAATAAGCAGTCTGTGGAAGACGGCCTTAGAAGAGGAAGTGGCCTTAATCCAGTGAAAGTCCAGTTGTCAGAAGAAAGCAAAGGCCTGAACTTACAAAGCCCATGATGATGGGCCACTGATGTGTAGCATCCACACCACACAATGAGTCCTACAAGGTGCTGTAGTCAAGAGTCTAATTAAAAGATTTGAAAAAAACCTGAGCTGGTTCAAAACCAACATATATGTACTATATAATTTCTTCATAGATTCTAGTGAGCTTGCGTCGTTTTCTAGGAGACCATAATGGTGAGTTCCAAGTTGCTCACAAAGGACATCTAGACAACTTTCACAACACGAACCTTTTCTAAAATGACAAGCTTCTCAGAAAGGGGCTCGCTATCCTATGAAACAGCATCTACTTCAATTCAGTCTCACTGTACACACTGATCAACACCAATTAAAGGCATCCCACGCTCCCTTGGGCAAAGTGGGTAGACAAGAGTTCAGTTCCAGGTGAACACAGCGATTAATTGTCTACTGGGAAGACTTGCAAGATTTTAAGCAAAACAGTCAATGACTGGAATTAGTAATACGGGCCCTTTAGTCTCTACCTGCTGAAATCCTGCAGGGTGTTAAAGGAGAAGCATGGGTGAAAAATGTAGGAACTGTGAAAATGCCAAAGAGCTCACAGCAATGTTCAGCACGACTGGACAGGCAACCTGATCTTCAGCACATACAAAATATTTCTAAGGCAGGGCATGGGAAGAAAATCAAGATTGATTTGTGCATTTGCTCTGTTCTCATAAACTTTAGGAGACTAAGTAAGATCTGGCTGCTGGAATATTTTGTAGGAGCTGAGCATCAGCAAAGTTATATTTTGAGCCCTGAAATGAAGTAACTCACTAGCACTTGCTAGTACAGTTCCCCTTGTTAATGATATATTTCTTCTTGATCTCCTTTTTCTGTAAGTTTTGCTTTGGGTGAAACAGATTATGGAGTAACAAAGGAAGCACATACTTTAATATCTTCTGCGTATGATTGATGAAATGAGCTCAGAAGTAAGTACTTGAAATAAACTACATGAGCTAACAGGTTACTTTCAGTAACAACTGCGAAAGAACAAAATGTTTTGAGTGGCTTATGGATTTTGAGGACAAGATGTAAGTTACTCCAAGGACTTCTTTTAGAGTTCTTCTTATCTACTGCAATTTTGCAAGAAGATTAAGGAGCACTGCAACATATGGAAAGCACCAAATAAGCATATGACAGGTCATATCAGACTAACACCTGTATGCAGTAATAGGTGTAATGACTGTCTAACTGTAACCCAAGTTTCAAGGGTTACCAGCTTCCAAGAGTTTACTAGGGCAACCTGACTCCTCTATTTCCGCAACATATTCCATCCTTCATTTCCAACATTTCACCTGCATTGGAATTGTCCTTTTAAGAAAACTCACTTTTCCCATACAACCCAAGTGCTCTGATACAGATTTCTCCTAGCTCAAGAATAGATCACACGTTTCCCCATGTCCTTTCCATAATACCTGTCAAATATTCAGTCACTTAAGTCTTTGTATCTGTCACCTAGTGCAAGAGACAGATGGTATGAAAATGAAAGCACAGTAGAGGGTGAACAGGCATACTAACACCAGGGACAAGCCATGGGATAGCAAAGAATGTAGTTGAATTTTAACATTTATTCCACTATGGTGATCTAATTTCTAGTCTTTGGTTAACCTTCTTTTTGGGAGCTATGAATGAAGTACACCACTACCTGTTCAACAAATCAACATCCTGTCTGGTCCTTGCATGACCCCAGCAGAAAACACATTCTCAATGCTACTACAATTTTCTCTGGCAGAAGGTAAAGGACACAAGGCAAATTTATCCATAAAAACATACTTCCTATAAAGGTCTCCACCTTTTGTATCCTCTCAGCACCCAAAAAGTTTATGCTTATTTTTGTATGTGTTACACTGCCCTTTCTTTTCTTGAAAAGCAGAAACTTGCTGCTATGGCAACAGCACTTTGGTCATAATCTCAGAAAAACAAATTTTCAATCAGGAATTAAAGGAAAAAGGGCTCTTTAAGGGATTTCACCCAAATTACACTATTTCTCCATTAACACTAGATTGTGTTTTCTCAGCTTTAAGGTCATACACACAGGCATACTAATCATGCAGTTTTCCTTAGCTGTATCTCATCAGCACATTTCCATTTAGCTGTATAAGAGGTAGGCATATAGTTTAATCACTGGACTTCCTTTATAGTGAGTGTAGAACATAGGCACCTCTAGATGCATTTCATCTGAAATCAGGTGTCTTCAATAGGCTGAATTGCTCTTTGGATGCCTACCTTTGTCTCTGAGTAAAGAGGTATTCTGTTTAAGTTACGTGACTCGTAGAAAGCTAGTTAGGCAAGATCAGTCTGAATCCATCTCCACGAAACAGTCATTCACACATCATTTTTGGTGCTACCATAAATAACAAATTTTTAAAGTTAAACATTTATTTTGATATCTCAATATGCATAATAAGTTCTCCCTCACATGGCACTTTAGAGACTATTATCTTAGGCTCCATTAATAGTGACAACACAAAAGTATGAATTCCTGTGAAATACAAATTTTTCCCCTCAGCATCACAGCCTATGATATTTCAGTGACGCTCTTTGGAATTTCAAGAAAATAGAGACTGCAAGGAATATCATAAACAAGAATTAAAGCAATGGTTCAACAGAGAGCTTTTTGGTGATCAAGCTAGATAGAGCGTACACACTAGAATCTGAGGGTAAGCAAGAAGATGATAAGGTCATTTGAGTTAACATAAAATAGATCTTGATTTAAAAATTCCAATCATTCTTCGAAAATAGCAATGAATGTAGGGCACTTGTGGGTACATGAGAAAAATACACACACATGCAAAGACTGAAGAGAAAGGTGTTATAAGCAGATACTTTTAAAAGTATGTATAGAAAGAAAAATTAGTATCCAATTGCTGCAGGCTTTAACGTAAGAAAAGAACTTTCAGCACTTAACCTGATGAGCTGATGATTATTTTATATTTTCACAGTAAGGAAAATTATGTCATGTGGATAATAATTGTGAGATTTTACAAAATGGGTAAGTCTGAAAAAGAACTCCAGACACTTAACATGGGAATAAAAAGTTTATCATTCACACCCATTTTTTTAAAAATTTCCTGTATTGCTGTCAGCTTGTGGAATAAACTTATTGAAAAATAAAAGGTAATCTAAATGAATAAAAACGTCTGTTTGAGAGTATCTACAATTATTAGTAGTTAAATTGTGACATTTAATCTAAGTGAACAAACTAGCTTAATGGATATTTCTGGTTAAAATACTTGAATCACTAGAGTAAGATTTTTTTCTTTAGAGAAAAATCACATTTCATGGCTGTGACTATGCAGTTGTCAAGAATACACAATATATGGTATTTTATATAGTAAAATGCAGTATTTTAAGCTGCTTAAAAGGTACAGAACCAATTCTTTTCTTCCCTGCTGTTTTTGACACAGGTAGCAAAAATACCAGTACCAGATAAGAGAGGAAAGGAAGAAATGCAGAGTGAGCAGGGATTATGAAAAGGCTAAGTTATGACCATGCTCCTCTTCCACGCACACACAGGACTACTATTGCTATTTCAATAAGCTGATTACACTCCTGGGGAATGTGGGAAATGAGTGGACAACTGGCCTCCATAAAATTCTACAGTAATGCGATTCAACACTTACTGCCATAAGCTTGCAGGCCAAATTCAGAAGGTCAGTGATCAGTAGAAATGTACAGCATAGTTGTTGCTACTACTCTTAGAGGATTCCAAGTATTAGTCATCATGTGAATAGGCAGAGGTTTCTGCTAACTTCTGATGGTAAGAGCTAATTGAAAAAAATATAAAAATCAACAGAAGTTGTAAAACAAAAAACCAACAACAACAACAAAAAAAAAGAACAATGGTACAGATACACAACATGAATGAAGCCACTATATAAAACAAACTGGCAGTAGTTCTTTTGAATTTTGGAGAGTTGGAAGAAGGTGCAGATTTATGGAAGTGCTGAGACATGGTTAAGAGGAAAGCATTTAGAGCTAAATACAAAATACTACAAAATACAACCTTCCTTTAAAAAAAATAATAATTAAAAAAAGATCAGCTCTGTCCCCTTTAAAAGGACGCAAGGAGCTTCAAAGCACTCATTTACAACAGTGGGAAGCAAGCCCATTTGTCGTGGTCCAACCAGCCACTGTATCATGCCAAGCAATCAGGGCAATTCTTGAAGACAAGTGAGCTAATGCTGCTGGGTTAACACAACACTTGTTTGGAAAAGGAGTGATCAACCTAGGGTATAGCATTGCTGCAAATCTTAGTGAAAAAATTTAGCAGGGTGCAGAAAAGTCACATAAGAACTTCTCTACAATTTTGGCAAATTTAAAAAAAAAAAACAACAAAACTTGACTGAATAGTAAGTAGTTCATAGCTACTCAGACTGTTCTTGTGTTCCTGAGTACTAACAAATGTAAATTTGTATTTGTATATGGCTCAAACTATAAATTTGTATGCCAAGCAGTAGAAATCCAATAACTGGGCTGAACTTCAGTGCACTGACTTTTCAGCAGTGTGCAATCCAGACAGGTTTTCATTATATTATATCCTATTTCTGCTTAGAAAGATTGCCACTTTGAAGATATTAACAGGTTTAAAGTAGTATTTTTTCCTCGATCTAAAATGATAGGAAATACTACTCCAATTTTTAGTGTTGCAAATGTATATTTATTTATTTTAAATGAACTTAGAAGCAGTACTTGCATCTCATTACGACTCCTAATTACTTGCACAAAGAAGGAAAAAAATTCACTCTCTTCATTCCCCAGACCATGCTACAGAAGCTTCAGACTGAATAAGTAGAAGACCAAGGTCACACACAGAGAAGCGCAATAAAACACAGCTGCTGAATGAAAATGGATTGCATGTCTCATTACAGCTAAAGTGGAAGTGCCCTGCCAGTCCCTACGATGATGCTCTCTGGCCTGCAATCATTGCCTTGAAGGAGACAGCAACGACTGCTGCCCATGGAGCGCACACAGCCAAAGAACCAAATGGCTCCATCTGATTTGCAGCTCAGAATTTTGCAAAGAGGGGTCCTTCACCTCCTGTTCCTGAACAAAGTCAGTCGCTCAAAGAGCTTCTGTGTCTACATGCATCACAAGACGATGATCCTAAAAGTTATATTCAGCCTCCTGCAGAGAAGAGGCTAGCCCAGCCCATAACCTACTGTCATGGTTTAAGGCCAGCCAGTAACTCAGAACCACACAGCCACTCGCTCACTCCCCCCCTTCCCAGCAGGATGGGGAGGAGAATCAAAAGAATGTAATTCCCACAGGTTGACATAAGAGCAGTCCAGTAACTAAGGTATAATACCAAACCACTACTGCTACCACCAATAATAATAATGATAAGGGAAGTAACAAGGGGAGAGGACACAACCGCTCACCACCCACCGAACGATACCCAGCCCGACCCAAGCAGTGATCTGGGCCTTCTGGGTAACTCCCCCCAGTTTCTATACTGGGCATGACGTGCTGTGGTATGGAAT
>NW_009943591.1:31496-33268 GCF_000696875.1 Nestor notabilis
GCACACCTACATTGAGAAAAAGGCAACTAGCACTGAAACTGTGATTCTAAGACAAGATTTATTTCACAGTTTCTGGAGACACTGACCACATTCCAGCATACAGAGCAATCTATAAAAGTTAAATTAACATCTTGCAGATAGTGTGATCCTCTGATTAGTCCTTCCTATTTACAAATAAGCTCAGACCAGAAACTCTATAATAACTACTGTAGACATCTTATGATGTAGGCAAATGAACTTTACAAAGTTTTGTCTATATCAAAGATTCTCATTCAAATATATTCAAACCACAAAAGCTCTTAAATACTTTTATACAATCCTGAAAAGACAAGATGTGCTACCTAAGGAAAAAAAAAAAAAAAACAATCAGAGAAACACCTGTATTTTCATTTATTCATGTTAGGAACTGGCATTACAAGCACCGGCCCACAGAAAACAGAGCCATTCCTGCAAATCTTTAACTTGGAGAGCACTTCTGCCTCTGTCCCACTGGCACTTCTACAAGAGCAAACAAGTATGAAATGTAGAACTACAATCTGCTCCTCTCAGTTTTATAAGGCAATTTGTACAATTTTTTTTCCGTCTTAGAGACACTTCCTGTGTTGACTATATCCTAAAGTTACTTTGTCACTACTGCCAAACGCAGCAGGGAATTACTAATAAGGAAATGTATTTGGTTGATTCGTGTATCAAGAACCACAAAACTAAATCCACAAGAATGATTTAGTAGCAATTTCAAATGCAGTCATAAAGCTTTACAGTCACCTCTCCGCAAGCAGCTCATATAGTCTGGTGAATAAGGACTTACATTACACAAACTCTCAGGTCTTTTTGATACTGTGGCATATTATGGACAGGGTCTTTTGGAAGGACCTTTATCAGATAGGTCTACTTCACTATGAAATCTAAGGAAATTTACATCTGACTTTCTCTATAGTTCAGGTTTCTCCTACTTTAGATTATTCTGTGCCAGTGGGCAGTTTAACAGAGCTTAATAATATCACCTATGTAAACAATTACAGTATCTCAGTTAAAAAAAAATAAAAATTCTTCACTCTCATATTTAACATTTGTTCTTCAAGATGCTCAAGAGAATCCCAAGAACATTTCCCAGTGTGGCAAAACCAAAATTATTTTAACAGCCTAGGCTTACAGACTCTGCAGCTGCTTTGAGGTCCACAACACATAAGCAATGCCCTGTAAATGATAGGAAGAACAAAACTACAGAGATAGCAGCCACTACTGCTAGTTCTCTTGTTTTCAAAGCACAGAAGAGTTTCTCTCAGGAGTTAGTTCCACCATAATACACATACTAGTGCAAATTCCCTGTTCTATAGGATATAGAGAAGGAAAAAACACACCACTCCATACTAGTTTTCCTGACCTTTTGCTTTCCTCAAAGGTCGCCTCTTCTCAAGACATCACTTCAGAGTGCTTAAGAACACCTACTCAAGTCTGAGAAGCAAGCATGATAAGCCAAGTGGAGATTTAGTCACAGAGAGTTCTCTCAAATCATTCTCAGCAGATACTGGGGTCAAAGCAGGTTACTGAAATCAGTTCAGGCTACACAATAACTACCTTACTAAAAAAAAATACTAGACAGTACTACAGTCATCTGACTGTATGGTGCTAAATCTATCTATGCAGGGTCAACAGGAATAAAGTGAAATAAGAAATTGTGTAGAACAGATTACATAAAAAGTAATGAAAGCCATAAAACATAAGCAGCATTTTTTAGAGAGAAAAAAGCTTACAGACGGTGGAAGCAAGGA
>NW_009943592.1:0-498 GCF_000696875.1 Nestor notabilis
GGGCTCAGCCTGAGGGTATCAGACCCCATCGTCGCCCTCGGCTGTGGTGTTTTGCTGGAAGTTACTGCCTTTTCATTCCTTGAAATGTGGAAAACAGAAACAAAAAACTACAAAAGTTTCGGCACAGGTAGGGTTAAAAGGAGGAAGACTTCTTTTTCCTCAGAAAACCAAGGCTTTTTAAGACTTCTTTGTGTTAATTTTCAGACAGGCAAACTTTACAGTTAGAGGATCGTTACTCATTGTACTTGTGGTGCTTTAAGTGTCTTTAAATTAGAGCTTGGCCACAAAGGCGCGGAGCGTGCTTTCAGGTTTAACGCATCTGCGCTGGCTGGAAAGAAGTTTATAGCAAAGCAGTGTCTCTTCAGTTGCGATTTGCCAGCTGGTACTGTGGGACGAAGGGTGTTTTGTATTCAAAGACCATTAAATTACCCGAAGTGGAGGGTTAGAGGGGAGTAGTGCGCATGTTCAGTACTCCAGAGTTGTTCTGTTTTTTCCCTA
>NW_009943592.1:518-1560 GCF_000696875.1 Nestor notabilis
TTTCCCCCTACTCCGCTTCCCTGCGGCTCTATAGTAGAGCAGCCTCGCTCATTGTTAGTATCCTTGGAGCAATTAATGCATATGCAGTTAGTGAAATCATCGGACTGTTCGAAACACGGTGTACTAATATGGTTCGTAGCTCCTCTTAAGAAGTTTTGGATGCGCCGTTCAGCTGAGAGGCGCGCACACACAAAGGGAATTAAGCCACAAAGACGAAGTTTAAGGAGCGGGTGGTACTGGGCGAGCGGAGCTCCCGCAGGACAGGAGCCGGGCGCGGGTCCGGAATTGTAGCGTGGGGCTGCTGTACCTGGAGACACGAACTGCAGGGGCTCCGAAACGCTCCACTCGCCCGAGGCAGGCTGAGATTCTTAACCCTATTGCTAGCAAGGGGATTTGGTTGGGTTTTTACTTTTTTATTTTTTTTTTTTTTTTGGTGGTTTCACTGAATTAATTTAGCCCAGTTATTTTTAGGACATTCCTATGCTCCCTATTTGCACAGCAGTGGTGAGCTGGTTTCCTGTCTGCTGTTGCTTCCATTGTTCAGGCTTCTCTCCCCGAGGGCAGCTGCTGGTTGGTGAAATACCAAACTCCCCGCACTTTCAACTGTTGTTCTTACCACCCCACTGCACCCCCCACCCCCGAAATAAATGCGTGTGAAAAACGCTGACGTAGTTTCTAGGTATGCATGTGGAGGGCTTTGTGTGTGTATCTGTGTGCGAGAGGGGAAGAGATCTGCTTTGAGTATTTCGAGTCCTGGGCTGAAACAATGGAAACAATGAAAGGTGACAGACAGGAGGGAGAACTTTTGAGAGGGGCCATGGGCCTGCTGTTTGCGTGGCAGAAATTAGAAGGTGAGGAGACAAAGACCAAAACTTTTGAAAAGATGTTAAGGCTAGGGTGTCTTTGTTTTATTACAGGTTGGGCTTGTAGTTATTTGTGACCTCCTGGCATTTGAGGCACATTCAAGAAGTTTCAAAGAGTGACTTTGTTAGAGCTTGCTTGCTTGCTTGCACTCCTAGAAAAGTCTCGGGGGGGGGGGGGG
>NW_009943592.1:1637-1848 GCF_000696875.1 Nestor notabilis
CAAAGAAAGTTGTGGGGGGGGGGGTGTGTGGAGAAAAAAGTATTGCACAGCCAAATCTAGCCGCTTTAGACGTGATAGAGCATAAGCTGTGAAATGCAGAGGAAAACAAATAAGCTGGTTCCTCAATTCTGAAACTTGTTCAGAGGAAAAAGTTGTTTGGCTTCCCTCCCCCCCCCCCCCCCCCCTTTCTACTGTGTTTTTCCTCTCTTCT
>NW_009943592.1:1879-41484 GCF_000696875.1 Nestor notabilis
TGCATCATTGTAGTTTTGTAGTTCTTGGTTACTTATGAATAATTCTAAGCCAGTTTATTTTTGTTGTTGGATTTTAAATTCACATTAAATTTCAGTATGTTTTTTTGTTTGTGTATTGGATTTTGTTATTGTTTGGGGGGGTTGTTGTTTTGTTTGCTGGTTTTGTTGTGGGGCTTATTTTCTTTTTTCTTTTTTCTTCCCCCACTCCCCCGGCTGTGGATTAAAACCCCGAGGACTTTTCTGTGGATAGTTTCATTTACAAATAATAATCTGATAGCAATCATACTTGTTAATTAGCTGATTTAGAGTACAATCTCGCAAAGACACAGGCATGTGCTCAAGTTTATACATGTGAGGAATCCTACTGAACTTGGTTACAACAGGATCGGGGCCTTAGATGGGAACTGGTTCTGTTTATCTGTGTTTAAGAAATTCAGAGAACCCTAAGGGGGTGGGAGGTTTTCCATAGGTGATTTTTGTCCATCCCCTCTTCGGAGGGCAGAGATTGTTCCTTGTGGTATACTTTGTCCTGTTTTGAATAACAATTGGCTTCTGCCACTTCCTCTGTGAAGCTCTTCCTCGACACAATGGGATAATTGTTGGGGGTTTTTCCTGATGCTCTGCCTCAATTTTTTTTCATTTGCTTAACTTCCATTTCATTTGTCTCAGCCTCTCCAAATACTTTGTCCTCCCCCTCAAAGTATTTCAGCATGTCGTCTTAAGCAGCAGTAGATTATTTTGAAATCAACTTTAGTCATCACTGTATTACTTCTACTCGAGTTGTTTCAAGCTGTTAACGGTTGAGTGTTGAGCCTAGACTCGAGATCCTAGGTGTAATCTTCCCTGAGCTGATTACAGGAGGACCTGTAAAGTCTTTGGGCTGTGATACAATGCAACAGCACATTCAATCACGTGTATGACTTCAGCTGGAAGCCAGGAGGATAAAGTAATTTATAAAGAAGGGATGCTGATCATGTAGTTCTTGGGTCATTAATAGCATGGACTGCTCATCTGAGTGAGCAGGAGTGGAGAACTGGGATTTTGTATTGTTTCCCAGACCTCTGCAAATTAACTTGTGGTGCTTAATTTAGTCCTGTAAAAGCAGGTTTTCTATTTGTTTCCTCCGGAATACATTTAATCTAAAATATCCTGGTGCTGGCCTGCTTTTAAGACAAAATAAATTAGTAGGTCAGCTGGGGCTACTCGTTGTGTCCGCAAGCCTTTATTCTGGGTGTAAATAACAGTAAGCCAATGGTCCAGTCATGGAGCCTGGCCAGAAGCCTTTTCAGTTGGGCCCTGTTAAAACAGGAAACCAGCAGCGAATAGCCTGATTACTAACAAGACGGAAAAACAAAGCTGGGTTGTAATCAGCAGAAATGCTTTAATGAAAACAGAGCCTTGACAGCAACAACGTGGCTCCTGCTCTAGTAAAAAAATATATCAGCTGAGGTAGTGTGAGATTTCTAGCCATGACTTCCTGTTGCTGCTCATTCTGTACCACGCCAGAGAGATCTGCCGCAAGTTTAGAGGGCTGATGATCTATTTAAATGAGCTCATTTAAATGAGGAGAAGTTGTACTACACTGAGTTTCCTGCTTAGCCAAAACCTGCTTTGTGTTACTAACTTACTGTGTCAATTAATATGACACACTAAGAGAGCAGGTCAAAGGGCAGGCTCTGCTGTTGACTCATTTCTTGCTAGGTGGGTTACAGTTAGTCAGACGGCAACTTTTACTTTAGCAAAAGATCTTGTTTGCGAAATAGAAAAACGTTTTTGTGCTGCTGGCATTCAGATAGTATTTTGCCACTTTTGAGTGAAAAAGAGCAACAGTTCTAGAAGTTGTGCTGTCAAGTCAGTTTTCTCAAATTCAGAGAGATGCCTGTGGAGTCTTTTAGCTGTGGGCTAAATCTTAGAGAGGTAACTCCAGACAGGGTGGTGCGTGCCTGGAGGATTTTTCGTTATGTTGCTTAAACGTGGCTCTTAAAGCATTAGACACCTAACTTTCTCATAGGAGAAGCTTCTTTGGCTTCTCTTCCCTCTGACTTCCAACCCTTGCTGTTGGCCTCTCCCTATTTTCCAAAGTCCTGACTTGCTGCCTATTATACTTAAAAACAAACAAAAAACCCAACCCACTGAAGTGCTGCAACACTTCTGGTTTCTGACAAACAAGAACACTGCACTTGAAGACATTGTCTGAACAGTGTAGGCTAGTTTTAAAATTCATTTTAAAAGCTTTGCAGAGCCATCGTGTTGTCTGTGCAGGATCTTTGTTCCAAGAAGTGCTCCTCATGGCTCCACGAGCCCATTGTGCAAGGCATGTTCTCAGGTTAGGTTGCAAGCATGACAGCACTTTCCGTGAAGCTATGACAAATACAAAGTGGTTTGCTCAGAATCATTTTAAAGCAAACTTGACATACTTTCTACATGAATTAAAAACCTGTTTACATAATTTGGAGTTTATCTTGTGTTGGCTACTTAAATATTGTCCTATTGTTCCTGTTCTATGACTGGATAATTTATGTAGCTAATCATCACTGGAAAAATTTGGTATGTCAGTTTGGTGTTTGTCAGTTACATAAATCAGCAGTTGGGAGAATGAAAACAATGCTAAGTAAGTTACTGAAGTAACTATGCCAGACAAATTGCAGATTGATGATCCTGCTGGGAATGCTTGCCTATCAAAAATGTGCATTGAAATTTGGACAACTTAAACTGAATTTAAGGATGTTGGCGCTATTCATAAATAGTCAAAGGAAAGAATAATCCACTATGTCAGTTTTGCTAAAGTTCAGAAGTATGGGGAAAGGTCCTCCTCTGCTCCACTCCCCATCCCCTAAGTATTAAGTAAAGCTTGCACACTCACACCTTTGTGTTTTGGTTTGGTTTTGTTTTTTTGGGGGTGGGGGTGTTTGGTTTTTTTGGTTGGGGGTTTGGGTTTTTTTTGTTTTGGTTTTTTTTCGGGTTTTTTTGTTTTGTTCTGGTGTTTTTTGGTGTCCGTCCGTCCCCCCCCCTTGAATGACATTAATTCCTTCTATTTCTTTACTTATGGATATAACTATAGCTTTATATAGTTTAGTACTTCATGGGCATGCTTCTTGTATTTCAGAGCTAACTTTGTTTCCTTAAACAGAATTTTTGAATTATGGGTGGGTTGCCTACATAAAACAATTACTTTTGACATATAAGTTGTTTTTACTGTTAAGGTATTTAGTTTTGATGTTACGAATGAGCAAGTTTCCTCCACCCCCAGTCTAAGTTCAAAACACAGAAAGATTAAGGGCTTGTTTTCCTTCCATAGTTTCTAGAAAGGGCTTCTGAAAACTAGTATACTTGAAAATGGGTGGTATCTTATTTGGGTTGACGTACAGTTTGTCAGATTACTAACATTTCTGGTGAGTTTAACCTGGTGAGTATTTAAAGTATGGTTTTCTTTGTATTGTGCAGTACTACTTGTATATCCTACCAAAGGAGTAGAACTGTAGTCTTCCTAACTAAACTTTTGTTTGTCCTAATTTTATTTACATACCATAGCTTCAAATTACTAGTTGTGTGGTGTTTATATAAAGGGATAATCAAATTCTGAAGTCTGTTCTTTGCTTTGTTTTGAAGGAAAAAGGTATGCAGTTAACTTGTAAATCTGGAGCCTTTGTAGTAAGTGTTGCACAGAACACACATATCCAAAGATTAAAATACCAGATGAAAACCATGAAGTTGAAAAAATAACCAGGATGCAAAGCAGTACATTTAAAAGAAACAAACCAACCCACCCAAACATTAATTAAGTTCAACTGGTTCTTCTCTTTGCCTGCACTTCCCCCCCCAAGTGAAAATCCACCCTGGTAGGGGCAGAGTGGATTATTCTTTTCTAGTGCTATTAGTTTTTATTAGCATATTTTGAATGAGCTATAAATCTATAAAATCTTCAAGCTCGCTCTCCCAGGAGGGAAACATCAGCATGTTAAGAAGAAATTAAATAACCCATTGCTTGAGTTGGGTGTTACAAGTTCTTGCTTACTGACCTTTTGCCCAGCAACTGGATAGTTACCTTTTAAGAATAGTGTTGGATGCATACCATAGCAAGCAAATTCGGACAATGTTGGTGTTAGAAGCTATCTGATAACATGCAGCAGATAAAAGGTTGCTAGGGGAACAAGAAAATGAGGATTTGCAGAGAAGAATTCCTTTAGGAACAGAGCATTGCTGCTACTTTTTGTTCAACTGACAGAAAAGGTACAGTTTATCAAGTTAATGCTACAGGACAAATCCTATATAGAAGACTATACTATGATTCATAGTAAAGACAGTTAATGTAATAAAAATGTATGAACTATAGAATGCTGGAGCTGAGTAGTTTACAGATTTAGGAGGCTGATTGCTCTTGTCTTGTAATTGTAGGTGTAGTTGCAATATCGGGCAGTGAAACGGAGGATGATGACACTATGGATGTCCCACTGGATCTTTCCTCATCTGCTGGCTCAGGAAAACGGAGAAGACGTGGCAACCTGCCCAAGGAATCTGTGCAGATTCTTCGGGACTGGCTGTATGAGCACCGATACAATGCTTATCCTTCAGAGCAAGAAAAAGCGCTGTTGTCCAGACAAACACACCTTTCCACACTACAGGTATTAAAAATAGTAGTACTGGCTTCAAAAGGAGCTATTTTCTGTTTTCTTCTTAATTTACCTGTGGTCTAGTCACTCATGCAAATGTTTACACTGCATGTGAGATTTCCTTTATTTTTACTCGCTCTCATTCTGATGGCACTTCTAAGGAGAAACACAAATCAGTTGTGTGCTATGATGATCTTTGTTTATTGGGGATAAAGTTACTTCTCTGGAAGAACAGAGTCTCATAAATTCAAACACACAAGCTAACTTGTGCAGAATTGGGCCCCAAATGACGTGTCTGTATAAGGTAATCTTTTGTGAGAAGGTGGTATTTATTTGTCAACAGAGGTTTTATTGTGATAGATTCGCGACTTAACCTAGAACTCACTACTAAAACTGCAACTTGAGGCTAGTTCCTGCAGAACTTGTAGGTGCATTATTACATGTCTGACTTCCATTAACATTAGTGGAGCAACCTGTATGGGATAGAGCTACTCAAGTGTGGTAGTAGGGGTATGATGAGGCTTTTGTGTGGTTAGTCTGGATTCTCATCCTGGGATACCACTAACAGCTGCAAGGTCCCTTGGATACATCATTCTTCCCTTCTGTGATCATCTTTGGTGGAATAGCTATTGAAAGTTGCTGCTTCCCACCTCTTGGGAAGGTGGCTGCACGAAAACTTGGGTTGACCCTGGTTTGGTTTTATGATGTGCTAAATATAGAGTGCGCCTTCTGAGTTCTGGGCTTTATTTTTCCAGATTAATTCTTTAGTACAAATTTTGTAATTGGCTGTAAAGTAAATTTTCCTTAGTGTAACATCATAAAGAAAACTTCCTTTATGTAGTAAACAGAAAAAAGACGTTAAACTATAAACTATCCTGTATCGCCCAGGAAACTGGTTTGATATTTAAACAAGGACAAACTTAAGTGAGGTAATTCATGTTATGTCTGTCGACACAGTCAGTTGAACAAGGAAAATCAGTAACTATTTGTGGGAGGAGTGACTCTTCAGAGAGAAAAGGTTTTCCTGTTGTTAATTAACCTAAGCTAGGGAACAATAGCCAATAGGTTAATGTGTGTGCAGAGAGTTAAAAGCTAAACCCTTTGGTTCAGGCTAGAAGTCTCCAGATGTCCCCAGGCTTTCTGTAACGGGAGTGGGGAGCCAGCAGTAGAGCTGGGACAAGGGGAGGGCTTTTGCCAGGCGTGTCAGAACTTGTCAGTAGGCCTCTCTTTTGTTCTGCAGTTAAGGAAACTGCTTGGAGGGATTCATTAATCTAATCCAATGACTGTAATGGCACATACTTGGAGATGAATGAAGGTAGAAATTAAGATGTCATTACATTCCCAGGTCTGCAACTGGTTTATCAATGCACGCCGCAGGCTTTTACCTGACATGCTGAGGAAGGATGGCAAAGACCCAAATCAGTTCACTATCTCACGGCGAGGGACCAAGCTCCCTGAGGGTGGCCTGGTGGAGTCTTCCATCAGCACAAAGAACTACATTCCCCTGCTGGAGGAGACTGCCTTCCTTCCCTCTGCTGCACCACCTGGCAAGACTCTGTCCTCTTCCAAGCCAGCTTCCCCGGGATCAGTCCTGGCTCGGCCGTCGGTGATTTGCCACACAACTGTGACTGCATTGAAAGATGCCCCTTTCCACTTTTGCCAGCCAGCTGATGTAGGCCAGACCACGGACCTGCACCAGCCCCCAGCCAACGGCTTCACAGACAACTCCCTCTCCTACCATGAGGACGCATCTAAACTGGGACCTGGTGCGAATGCACAAAGTGGGCTCTTCAACACTCCTCCTCCAACCCCACCAGACCTTAACCAGGATTTTAGCGGATTTCAGCTACTGGTGGATGTTGCACTCAAAAGGGCGGCAGAGATGGAGTTGCAGGCAAAACTTATGGCTTAAATCCCTCTGTTCTCCTTCCCATTTTGTTTTTCCAGGCAGGGATCTAAGAGCTGTGTGGTTATTGCCACCCACACAATATCAAAAGACTTCACTGCATTATTATTATTTTTTTTTTATTAATCTTATTTGCACAAGGGATTGCTGAAATGAAGCTTCCTGTCACTGAGATGGTCTTCAGTGGAATATGGTCATTCCAAGAATTATAAACTTAAAGCTACTGTAGAAAGAAAGGATTGTGTGTTGGTTTTGTTTTTTGTTTTGTTTTTAATGTTTTCTTCATAGGTTTTTCATAATGTGAGATAGTTCCCAAGATCATGTGATTTGTTTTTTCTTTCAGACTGTGCAATATCTAGTAATGATATAGAGTCTTCTTATCATTCCCACGTGGAACAGAATATACCGACATGCTGTTTAAAATAAATTTTCAATTTTTTTAACAATACGAACTTCGGATGATTATGCTTTTTTTCCCATAATGTAATAAAATATTTTCTTTACAAATGGATGCCTACAGAGTATTTTGTTGAATATGAGCTTTGCAGAAAACACAGCTGTACTCTTGAAAAAAATGAAAGTGAGAAGTATTTTTTGAGCTCATACTGACTTTAGTTTAGAGAGCTGCACTACCAGTTGTTATCCAGATGTTTAAAGGAATGCAGGAAAGTGGGCCAGAAGTACCTGAGTGTATTCTGCTGTGTTGAAGTTTTTTTAAAGGGGCCGAAGTGAGCTATGTAGGCATAGCTCATTAAATTCCAGGGGGATATCTTAGGCCCCTCTAAGAATTCAAGTTTTGGTTCCTAGAAATACCTTAGGGCTGGGAGATGTGACAGCACATGAGGAAGTTCTCCTGCAGATGAAATGAGAAGGCTAAAAGGGGCTTTGGAGCAAGCGTCTTTGTGGTGCAGCTCCTGGACATTGCTGGTGACAGATTTTTTAGGGGGCAGGGCAGGGGCTCCCACTCTTATCCTTGGACTAGCAATGACAAGGTTTTGACTCAGTAATTCTAGTAGACTGAAATAGAAGAGACTGTATTGAGTTGAAATCTGAGTTCTGGGAGCCAGGTCTTGGTGAGATACTTAAACAGGTGGTTGACTAAGATTCAGAAGAGATCCCTCTTGTTTTGGGGTGTATTTTGGCCAACAGTCTAAAGTTACCTTTCAGAAAAAGACTTGCCTATCAAAATAATTACTGAGAAATGTGGACTTGCAGATCACATTTCAACTTACTTGTATGTCAGTCGCCCACCCTTATCCTTCCAACAACAGTGAAATAAGAGACCTCAAGGGGAAAAAATCAGTTCCGGTTAATCCTTAGAAACAAACCAGTTGCCTGTTAGGGAGGTTGGGAGAGGGTTTTGTGGAGCAGGAGTGCTGATGAGTTTAAGGATATCGTTATGAGTAGAAGGCTGCAATGTGTACTCGTTTTGCTGTGGCTTTTTATCTTTTTGTAGTGTCTGGAAAGATTATTTGTTCTCTGGAGTACTCTGGAATTCTACTGAACTTCCGCCTTTTTTTAATCTTCAAGTTTCAAATCAGTGTTGATATTTGAAGAAAATGAAGGCAAATAGTAAACATTGGCATACTCATGTCTGCGTCAGCTTCAGTAACACAGAGTCATCCTAATACACTGTATGAGTTGTCCTGAGTTCAGCAGTACCAGCTGCATGGTTCCAAGTTGCCAGCTGGGCTTAAACCATGACATGAATATAGATTAATTTTTTTTTTTAATATACTTTCTATTGAAAATCTAGAAAAAACAATTTTATAATGTAGCTGCAGGTGGCTGTATACTTTGTCTTCAAGGATAGCATGTGAATCCAGAAACAGCCTATGTCTTGTCTCTGGACACACTGTACTTTATATGCCTAGTCTATTTTTCCTGGGATGCATATGTATGGGCTTTTCTAGTTTGGTGGTGATTGTTTGGTTTTTAAATGGCTAATTTTATAATAAAATGGAAGTACACTTTCGTGAAAATTGTGAGGTCAATGTTGAGGGAAAAGTTGCTCAATAGACATCCTTTGTGGCATAGATGGTTGTTCTCAAAGGGTGCTAGGCACCCAAAGAAGAGAGTGAAGATCTGGAAGATGCTTCCTTGTCCACACTCCTTACACCCATGCCTCAAGCACTGACAAGGAAAAACAACCTCATGCAAATACATGCATTGTTTTAAGTGGTTTGACTTTTTTTTCCTTCCCTCCCACCTTTCTTTTTTTTCCAAAGCAGGTTGCTGGTGTGCTGTGACATAGAGAAAAAGGTGGACTTGGAGCATTAAAGAGTGTTCTCAGAGATCTTTACTCTTTGTTACTCTGCCCTTAAAAAATGTCAGCAAGTTTAAAAAAAACCCCAAACTTGAGTTCTGCTGGCTGAGCTGACCGTTTCTGTAATTCCACTAGAGCAGCTGCAGTACTGAAAATGAAAATAGGATGACTAAGAAAGCTGTTGCCATTCAGGTTAACAGTTGTCATTGAAAGTGACAGCCTGTGGTCTATGCACTGTTTTCATTTACCGGTAAGCCACACGAAATAGCATTAGTGTAACAGCACCAAAGTCCTGGCTGCGTGATGAGCACTGCATATCCATTTTGCTGACTGACTTACCCTGGGGACTTCACTTGTGACCAGTTTTGCTTAAGGCCTTTTTTTTTCCTATTAATTATTATTTGTGTCAAGGTTGCACCTAGAAGTTCAGCTGTAGTCATAAGCCAAACCCCTTTGGCTGAGCAGCACCTGCCACACTGTGTAAAAGCTTTTCTTCACCCTGAGGTGTTATTTAACTTGGAGGAAGACAATTGCTCATATTGAGTACCCACTGAAGTAATATCAAAGGGAAGTTTCTGCTTTCCTGTAATCTAGCACTGATAGTTTTGGTGCAGGTTATTGAAGTGTGCCTGAACCTCTTCTTTCTGTGCAGAAACTTGTAGTAAATCCAGATAAAATTACCAAAGGTAGGCAGATGCAGGGCATGAGGTGGAGATAGGATCCAGAATTGAGCAGGAGTCCTAGTAACAAGCCAAAGGCTTCATGGGCCAGTCACTCATCCCTGGTAAGGCAGAGGAAAAGTTTATTTCTGGAAACTTGGTTTACCATGGAATAGGAAAAAAAAGGAAAAAAAGGGAGTAGAAAGAAACAATTGAGACAAAACAGGCAGTTTTTCTGTTCTTGCAGCCATGATAAACCTAATTGCAAGGCTGCTGTGTCAAAACTTAACCTCTGACTGAAAACACACACTTAGGCTAACTCCGAAGATGAAGGGAAGGCATTGCCATGCGTTACTGGAGACCACGTGGCCAGCCAGGGCGTAAGTGAGCTAAGAGGTATGACAAATCTATGCCAGGGAAAACAGCTCACACGCAGACTTCGTCAACCTTGTTTTCATGGCTTTTGTGTCTTGTAAACAAGTCGTGGCAGCTGCATGTGATAAATCTCTGCGCAAAAATACTTACAATAGGGAGGGAATCTTGGGACTGGCGTCGCCTCCTGTGTGCATGGAGGGGGGGTGTCTTGCTGCCTGTTTGAGGGGGTTGGTTGTGGTATCCCACATGTCTCCCAGCTTCTGCCATGAGGTCAATGTACACGTCTATAAAACCATTGAAGCTGTAACAGCTGGTCTCATGTGCTATGGGGGAGGGAAGGGACACCCGGAGAGCATGAAGCTGGGATAACTCTTTCCAGGAGGGCAGCGCAGTTCTGTGTGCTCCCAGGGAATGCCAGTTCTGTGCTCATAGGGATGCTGCTACCTGGGCAGAGGGAGTGCAGGCAATAACCTCATTGGAAAAGGGGCAGCAGGAGAAAGTGAGCAGAAACCAGGGAGAGTGAGTGTGGGTGGCTGTGGGGAATGCCCATGGTATTCCCCTTGAAGAGGAGGGAAGCCCAGCCAGCAGAAGGTGCTGTGCAGCTGGAAGCCCAGGTGCACCATGACCCTGTTAAGTGTCACATTTATATCTATGGTATTTAGGCCATTTGCAGTTAACTGTGTGCTGCCTGTCAAAGTGTTTTCATTCGTCGTTTTCCTCGCAGCACTTATGCAGTTTTCTTGTTAATGCTTAAAACATATTCCTGGAGTATTTCGTAGTTCTCTTAAAGCTCATTTGGGTTTTCTTTTTTTTCTTCTTGGCATCTTGCAGTTGTCAACTTCCCTTCTGGCTTCTGCCAAATAGGGATTACTGGCATGAATACAGCTCGTGTTCACTTTTCAGGACATTACTTGTTTTAAGTCTCTTGTTCACCAATTGCTGGAGATGTTACGTCTCTATCCTGTTTCGCTGGTTCAGCGGGCTCTTCTGCTATGAGTTCCAGTGTTAAGACTGAAGGAAAAGAGATTAGATTAGCTACTCTCTCTAGCAAAACGTCACTTAAAGCTGTTGCTGTTCCAGATATAATAATTGCATCCACGTGTGCTGTATGCATTTCGGTGTTTGTTCTGGTCTGTATCGTAACAGTGAGTGCCTGGATTTCTGTACGCACAGAAAATAACACAAAGTGATACTAGCTATACTTACTACAAAGTCTAAACTCTGCCTATTTTCTACCTCTAAATTTTGCATTCATTTCTGCTTATAGCTCAAAGCCATGGCTTTTAGCCATTTTGCTTACCTTTTCCTTTGAAACTGGCTTTACCTGCCTTAAAAAACTCCCTTTTCTTTCCGAAACTTTCTAGCACCTTCAGCTCTGAGGCATCAGGTCTGGGACTAAAACTGGCAAGTATCACAAGTCTTGCTAGCAGACTAGGGTAGCTTCCAACAACAGATAAACCTCACAGCCCCTTATAGCACTGCAGTGCTGCCTCGCTGTGTAATATGAATCACGGCTCCTGAAGCTGATGCAGACATGAATAAGTCACATCTGCCTCCAAGCTAATCCCCGTTCTACTGCAGAGCAGGGTTTCTGCCAAATTTAATGTGTTTCTACTGACAAACAAAGTGTTGATCTTTCATGTGCTTACACCAATGTGTAATAAACCTGTAAACATGTACACAGGTGGCAGTGCTTTGAATTAGTGACATAGCCCAGGGGACTGGTGGCAGCTTGTGGTTTGAATGAGTGCAGCTGACAACTATCTAACCCTGTTTATTCTTGGACAGCTTCTCTGCACCCACAGACCAGGGCTGTGGCCGCTTTCTTTAATTGCAGCCGAGCCAGTCTCTGCCCTGGGCAACGAGCCCTTTCTGTAGGTGTGTAGCAATGTGACCCACTCAGAGCAAAGAACCCTTGTCTGGGCATATATAAATCCCACACATGGTTTCTGTAGTGAGCCTTTCATCACATCATTCAGCTGATGATGAATAGGACTGACTTGACTCCAGTGAGAGCAGGTCAATCTCAGTGCTGTGGTTTTGTAGGCAGGTATCTATATTTGCATGGCTTCTCTGAGTCTTTCCCTCTCTGCAGCACTGCTTGGGAAATACTGCCCTGATAAGTGTTCCTGGAGCTTCTCCATCAGTGACATTTCACAGGTAGGCAGGGCTCCGTTTCTTTTTGAGAATATTCATTTTTATTAGTAGTAAAGAAATAATTCCCAACTGCGTGGCCTGTAATTTTACCAGTATAGTATTCAGTAAGGAATACAGAAAATGTTTGGTCCTGCCTCTGAAGTTCCTACAGTCTGATAGCTCTTTGGGAAATGATGTGTCATACACTTTAAGCATGTTGCTGCTTTTTCCCCTACAAACAAACACTTAGGGCCAGAGTGGCTTACATTAAAGATAAACCATTTGGATTCTTTAGCTGATGTCTCCTATTTTCAGCATGAAACAAGTATTCTTTCCTATCTCAACTTTGCCTCTAGTGTCCTAGCCCTTTTGCAGGAGCAAAATTGTTTTCTGTTAATTGGTGAACAGATTTTAGTGCTTGGCTGGGAGCTTTTGGCCTTTTGACTTCTCCTTTAGAAGCTGTTGATTCAGAAGGCAATCTTGATCATAATTTGCCACCAGCATATAGATTTTACCAGGACACTATATATATAGTAGTGGCCCCATCCCTGGCAGTATTCTGGGGCAGGTTGGATGGGGCTTTGAGTAATCTGGTCTAGTGGAAGGTGTCCCGGCCCATGGCAGGGGTATTGGAACAAGATGAGCTTTAAGGTCCCTTCTAACTCGAACCATTCTATGATTCTATGATCTCCTGGTAAGGACACCACACATATATGGCTCCTGGAATGTGATGTCCTCTGGCTTGCTTTTATGAATTTGTGTAGCCTGTCTTGGAAATCATACCGGATAGCAGACACATAACTGACGGTAAGGATCACAATAGTTTTGTAATTTTCCTGAGTAAGTGTTCAGCTGTTTTGCCAGAGCCTGTAATTTCGCTTCCTTTTCTAGCCTGCAATGTTCTGATTGCCCGACCTTGTGTCAAATGTCTTATTTTGTTTTCTTTTGTACTTCTAGTCTCAATCCTTGTTTGAACTCTCCCTCTCATCTCTCTCCCTGTTTGACTTGAGAGTGCTTACGTAATATCATGCATACTCCATTTAAGTAGGTTAGAACTTATTTTGACTAGTTTCGTACTGTTTTGTAAGTCATCTGATCCCTGCTATCCTAACCACAACAGCAAATCATGCAAACAAATCAACTTCTCTTCATGAGAGAAAGCACATCTTCCCTGTGTAGATAGCTTTGCTTTTTTCTGACTTCTGCTTTCTGTGCTGTGACCAGGGCAAGCCAAAGAGAGAAAGAATTAGTATTAAAAGCCATTGGGCATTTTCAGAAACAGGGAACGTTTTTAGGTTCGAGTCAATTATGTTTCTGGTTTTAGCACACGGTCTTGGGTCTGCTGCCACAAGTCTTCCTGAGGTGGACGTCCCACCAGGTGGGGTGTGAAGCAGACATTCCTCTGCCAACCTTGACTAAAAGGTTAGTTCAGGTTATTGTATTAAGTGCTACTTAGGCAGTTGCTGCTGTAACTCATTCTTCATGTTAAATTCTGCTGGCTTGCATTCAGCAAAGGTATTTCCAGTGATGTGCTGCCAACTTTCTTCAAGGGCTTCCTCAAAAGTCTTTCTTCCTTAGCTGGTGATACATGGAAAAAACTCCTGTAAATATCTCCTTTTAGTGCACAGATTTACATCTGCAAAGTGCATACTGTCTGTTGTAAAGCTGCCAGTCCCTCCACCTCCTTTCCTCTACCAAACCGGGCCTTCTTGACCCCGTGCTCCCTGCCTCTTGCTAGAAGCAGCTTCAGCCAACTTCATCTCCTTGCCTGCTGGGACTTGTAACCATATCAGCTGCCCTGGCAACTGTTACCAAGTTTCTGGAGGCTACTTAGATGCAGAAAGCCTCCTTTATTGCCTGGTCAGTAAAATAAGAGATGTGCTCTGGGTCTTTGAGAGACATCTGGTCTTACTTCCCATCTACTGTCTCCATACCACTTGAAGCAGGGAGAATGTGCCAGTCAGCTTCTGAAGGGAGAGCAGCATCCATCTTTTTGGACCCTAGGAGGAGGTGGTGGGAATGAGGGCATACAGGTCTCTTTGGGCGAAAGTTCCCACTCAGTCCTGCAACACCTTACTCCTTCATCTGGATGTGACTGTGGGAACCATGGAAGCAGTGCAGGTCCCTAGCGTCAGAAGGGTGCTGGTAGTCTCAGGGTGGGCAGCACGTGGAGCGTGTCTGGGTAGAATTCCAACAGCCAGCACTGCTCTCTGAGCCTCCTCTGATGTGGCAATTTGAATTTTATAAGCCACACAGAGGTTTGGGGGGTGGCATCATTTCCTCTCCCCCTGTTTATACTGGTGTGAGAAATTTCCTTTTCTTTCCAATGCAGTAATACAGCAGCTCAGGTTTCCTTCCACGGGGTGGGAGGAGCAAGGAGTGGAGCGCGGACCAGCTCATGCCCACATTAGCCAGACTTTTCCTGTCTGGAGAAGTGACTCATCGGTGGCATGACCCTGCTGCTCCCTGATGCCTGTTGTGCTCGGGGGGAATTTGACTGCGGATCCTCTACTTCCCTGGAGATTTGCTTTTAATCCTTCCTTTACCCCAGCCCTCTTCCGCGTTTGCTGGCGGGTCTGGGCTGAAGCGGGCTGCTCCGGTCGCCTTCCCTAGCGCCTGCGGGCTGCCTCGACAGGGCGGCGGGGAGCTGCCATTGCGGAGCTGGAGCTGCTCCCTCCGCCTGGGGCTCATTACGCGCCGCTTCCTCTCCAGCTGCCAGCGGCCTGGAACGGAGAGCGGGGAAATGGCATGAGAGGCGCCTGTGAAATCTGCAGCGCGGGCTTTGGCGCTGTCTGCCATGGAAGGACTAGCTGGCTGAGCCTCCCTCCCTACGGGACGCGCTGCCTGCCTTAGGAATTCCCCTGATGCACCTTGGGAAGTTTAAACTGCTGCCAGTCAGCGCTGGCTGGGTACGGGATGAGAGCTATGGGTTTTGAGAAACCCCTTGTAAACCTTTCAATTATGCATAAGAAAAAGTGATTCTTTCCCACTCCTCAGCTATGTGGTTTGCCTGAACTTACTTCCCTGGGATACATCAGAGTTTGATCTTTAAGAAATGCTGTCTAAAAAGCCTACGTGTAAAAACGTAACTGCTGCAGCGATAGGATCATAAACTGCCTTTGATCCCGTGAATTGTTGAACCACAACTCTGTCTGTTGCTCAATGACTGCAGGAAATGGACACGGGCTTATGCAAATTGCTAGGAGAGGGAATGTTCTGTAGAGCTGGAAGGGGGGAGGGAGGATGGCTCTTGCTGCAACTCTCAGTTTCTGGATTGCTGCTGAATAGCTTGGCAGTCCCGATGCTCTCCTCTGTCACCCTGCTGCCAGTTCCCACGGCTTCTACCCCTCGGTGCTCACCGCCCAGTTGTGCAAGCCTGGAGCGGTGAGGTTTTGCAGAGCTCTTTCCCGTGTGTGCCGGTGGCATTTACAATCAGAGTCTGCGAACTTGGTCCTTTGGCTGCGTTTTTCTCCAGCCAGCCACAGTGACTGCAATGTTCATGTTTCACTTCTAAATCCCCGTAACTTTTGCCGCTGGAGGATACTTGCATGGGAGTGGGTGAATCTGATGGTAAAAGGCAGAACAATTTCTTTGGGAACCTTGAAGGAAATTAAGGCTGCACCGGGGCCCAACCAAGGGAGGACACAGCAACAGCACAGTGGGGGCACAGCCCGCAGTTGGGGAGCTATCAGGCAGGACTTCAATTTTGTGTAAAATGTGATTTTTCCTCTTTCCCAGACTTGTAAAAGAATACTCAAACCCTTATAAAGTGGCGGGTTGGGTGCAGTGTCGGAGTATCCATCACCACATTTAGAACAACTGTGCTTTACATCCTAACCCTGGCTTAGGGTAGCAGATCCTGCTAAAACATAAGAGATCCTTTGATCCCTTCACCCCTTCTCTAGTCTTTCTTTTTTTTTTTCTTTTTTTTTTTTTTTTTTTTTTTTTTTTTCTGGTATGCGAGCCAAGTGACATGACACTGGACTTTGGTACTTCACCTGATTTATTTCAATTTGCATGTTGAAGAAAGCTGTCACAAGGGCAGGATGAGCCCTCCATTGCTCAGCTGCCCTGGCAGGACTCCCCTGGCAGCCATACTGTGGTGCCATGCCATGCCAGTGGAGATTGTTGTGTGTCCAGGGCACAGTCTGGCATTTTTTGTAAGCCACTTGTGCCATGCAGGTACAGGGCTGCACACACCTGAATGTGGTGCAGTGCTGCCTCAGCTGAGCATGAGTTTGTTTTGCTGTTTCTGTTTGGTTTTTTCACCTCGGTGATAATTCTTACCCAATGCGTGATCTCTGCTCTATGTACTTTACTACTCCTTGCGATAATCAAAATCCGGCCCTGAACTTTTTCACTACAAAGGAAACAAGAACTTTGCCCTGTCGGCTGTTCACAGGCCATCTAGTGATGCCACAGCCTTTTCTCACATGCAAAACCCTCCAAAGTCTGTGGAAATCAAGGCTACACTGATGCCAGAACGTTTTCTGGTTTTTCATCAGTATGGGTGGAGAGCAGGTGCTTTGACATGATACGTGATTTCTGGTATCAGAAATCTCTTAAAAAAGAGAAGGCACCCAACTGGTCAGTGGAATCAAGCCTATAAACTCCAGGATTGCCAATAACGTGCTGTATACAGCTCAAAGTGCAACCTGTGATGGGCAAGTGCTGAAACATTAACCAGACCTTGGGACACTGTCTGTAGTTGCCGCTCGGTGCCCATGCCATCGCTCCTGGGAGCAGAGAATGAGGGCTGCACTATTATTACTCTGTGCAGAGTAAGGATGCAGCAGTGTTTGCACAGCATGGACAGAAGTGCTGGTGGTGACCCTGAGGCTTTGTGTGTACGGCAGTGGGGCAGCAATCAAAAGGTACGAGTTTCCCCATGTGGGGAAAAAGGAGAGGCTGAGAGCTTGAATCTCAGTTTCTGGCTCTTGTTGAGGTGCTCTGGCAAGCGATGCAGTGGTGGTGGTAGTGTGAGGCCACCCTTCCACGTGCATTCCCATGTTTGCAGGTATAACCTGCCTGGGGGTGAAATCCCTGTCTCTAAGCTTCCCTCTGACCTCAGCTGGGGTAAGGATGTGGGAAGAACTAATACCATCCCTGGCAGTGTTCAAGACCAAGTTGGACGGGGCTTTGAGCAACCTGGTCTAGTGGAAGGTGTCCCTGCCCATGGCAGGGGGCTGGAACTAGATAATCTTTAAGGTCCCTTCCAACCCAAACCATTCTGTGTTTCTATGAAATGGCAGGCTGCAGTGGCAAGGAAAAATGGGAATAATAGAGATGCTTCTGGGCCTACATCTCAGATGATTTGGACCTGAGTGGTGTTTTGGTGGTGTTTTTTTTTTCTAACACTGATGAGCTGTCCTGGAGATCAGGTGAGGAGACATGAGGAACCAGAAAGCATTTCCAAGCACACGGGTGTTGTAATCACATTACTGCTCCCTGAGCTCAACTGACACAGGAGACTGGTAAACATCTCCCAGTGCCCACACAGGTGACAGTACATAAATCCCCAGAGCAGCCTGAGAAATAACAAGTGTTTTGCAACTTTGCCTTTCAACTCTGAAGAGTTACGATGGATGGTGGCAGCATGCAGCTGTACTGTGAAGGGCAGTGCAGCTTCTGACTTACTTGCAGAGGTTATATCCTGACATGAAGAAAAGGTAGAGCCAAGCTGTACACCAGTGCTGATGCAGGCAGCTGCAGAAACTCATTTTCTTTCCAAACACCAGCACCCTCAGCAAGGCACTTGCAGCAGCCTTGCACACTTGGTGTCAGGCCAGAAGCCATTCTTACAGCATCTGCTCATACTATATACACGTGTAATGTTAACTTACCTGATTCCCACTGTGGGTTTCTCCACTACCGCATATCCCTGTCTTATCAGTGTGTGGCTTTGGGAGCAGCCTCTTCCATTAAGGCTTAAGTAAGTTTACCTGACAGCGTGTCCTGGTTCAGGAGCAGCAAAACTATGCCTTGCCCTGCTGATGCCAAATTATTACCTGTCAAGGTTTTGGGAACCGTGAGATTTTATTTTATTGTAGTATATTACAGCTGCAGAAAAAAGTGTTGGATTTTGGGTTTATATCAAAAGACTAATTCTTGGTCAGGATGATAAAGTCTTTAGATCTAGGACTTTGCTTTCACAGCTCTCTTTGTAGAGTAATTGCTCTCCTAATAGTGGCAAGAGAAAGGACATGCTCATTTATGATGCTCTAAATCACACAATTCATTTCCAAAGACAAATAGCAAAATCGTAGCAGAGAGCTCTGGTGCAGGCTCCCTCTTGAATTGTAAACACTGCAAGACAAACCATCAATATTTGCACAATGTTCAGCCCAGCCCAGCACAGATTCGTTGGAGCTTTAGAGTCATGCTAATAGGACTATTAAATCACGCTGAAACCCTTCTTACAATATTTACAATTTAACCATAACTGTGCATGTGTGTGCCCAGTACAGTGGATTGTGACTGTGCAGCACCGGAACCAGAAAACCCATGATGAGGCCAAGTGTGGCAATACGGCCTCCCACTCTTCTCACTGCTTATCACACATGCTGCAGTGGCTGGGACCCTTTCTGGTGCTGCCACTATTAATCAGAAGCCACTTCTCAGGAGGAACAATGTGCAAGTAAGTGTGTTACTGTGTGAGCTGTCACCAGATGTGCCAAGGACTGTGGATTGAAAAGGTGTGTGTGTGGTGGGGAGGGAGAAGCATTAAGAATGCTATTGCCATGTTCCCCTCTGGGCTTACACAAAGGTGACACAGAGAAGAATTAAACTTTTGGAGTTTCATGTTTCCTTGACCTTTTGGGAGAGGAAGAAAAAAACGGATCCAGCTTCAGCTCCCAGTTATAATGCTGAAAGTCCAGAGCAAATATAATACACCAGCTCCTGAGGTGTGAGAGCAGAGTTTCACGTTGTCTATTGGAAAATCAGAGAGTGAGCGAGCTAAAGTGTAAAGATAATTGAACAAAAAACAGATGAGTTGAAAGCTAAACCTCTGTCCCAGGTGAGTGTAGTTATTGGTGTTTCAGCATAATTACTGGTGTTTAAGGAGATTCATTCACCCTCCTCTGGTGGGATTTCTGACTTGGCAATCAGTGCAAGGTAAAGCAGAAAACACTTGGCTCCTACAGCACAATGTCTTCTTACCGTGTGAGTGAGGGATGTGCCACAAGGAAAGGTTCCCAGACAGTGGCATCTCAGCAGACAAACCCTGGCAGTGGTGGCTACAGCTAACACATGTGGCGGGGATGCTGTGACAGTGCCCGCATCGCACTCACTTGACACTTGGGAAGGCCTTGTGCCGTTGGTGTTAAGCTCACACGTGCTACTTGACATGAAAACATTTCCAGTTAAAAATCATTTCGGAATACTGCTATATTTGCTTATGCAACTGTCGACAAACAGAATCTGCTTGGATTACACTTCAGTGACAAACTCTGCATGCTTCAACAGGTTTTCTTTGTTTTGGCTTGGTTTCCTGATTTTATTTCCCACCTTCTATGAAGAAATCTTTCAACTTAGAGAGGACAGCTATGGAGGGTGGTCTGCTTCCTACCTGAGATCTCAGCATTGCCTGGGAGAAGCTGATCAACATGAATCATCGCAATGAATGCAGTACTACACACAAATAGCTTTTTTCCCCTTTTGTATACAAGCACAGGGCTATTAAGCAAAGGACGAGAAACGTGTGGAGTACATCGCGGTTTGCTAACATATGGCTGGGTTCCCAGGTCCATGTGCATTCTTGCAGACAGGCTACAGTTGCCATGATGCTATTGCCAGGAAAGATGTAAACAAAACGAAACCTCTTGTTGCCAGTTAGGTTTGTAATACAAGAGAGTACTTCATAGAGTCTTTCAGAATGATACATGCTATCTATTTATCAAAGATGTTGTTACATGTAGTCATACATCTTCATTGATGTAAGTCACCGTTTTTTGAATGTTTTAAAATCACAGCACTATTGATATGTGGTGACTTGGGGCAGTGATCAAGGTCATAGGACCTCTTTCACAGGATCATGGGTTAAAATTCAGGTGTTTTAGGCACAGATCATCTGGGTTCACTCACAGATTGACAAATGGGCACCTTTCCATTGAAGTTGCTAAAGCTTTGCGTTTACGCCTCTACTGAACATCACAGATGGGGTGAAGTCTCCTTTCTGTCCCAACACTGCAAATTCAACTGTGTAACCTCACTAAAAATCTGACACTGGTGTTTACGCTGGATTAAAACAGTTGCTAGTGAGATGAAAACAACACTCACTCTTTCAAACTCATGAAAGCTTACTTCATGGAAGTAACAGCCATGAACTGACCTGCATTACTATTGGGTTACGTTATTTATGTCAAGCCCATGCCAGTTCCCCTGAAGTTGGCATCATTTCAGTAGCCTGTGACAGCCCTGCCCCGTGGAAGCCCCAGTGTTGCCCAGGGACTTGCATGTCCCGTGCCCTCATATGAGCACCCAGGGACTCCTTGAGAGCATGATTCTGCCCTGCTACATCTGGGGCTTGCAAATAGCAGGGTAGAAATTGTGATTGTGGTGGCACTGATACACTGGGAAGGGATGTTAGATATTTAATGAAACATCACTCCAAGATGGGAAGGAATTTTCCCCTTCAGCTGTTGCTACAGATTGTGACAGCAAATGCTTTGGTCACGGATGAACTTGGTGGTATCCAGGCTCTTCTGCCAAGTCCCTCTCCTTCCTCCTGCTTTTCTCCTTCCCTAGGGCTGCTTGTGGCACTCCCTGTTTCAGCTCTCAGTACCATGGCCCGTGCTCTCAGTGCTCATTTTGGCCTGGTACCACAGCACGGCAAAATGCCATTGCAGTTGTGGTACATCATCTGTGAAATGCCTGACCGATACCAACTTTTTTCCCTTTTGTTGTCAATTATTGAGTGGAGAGATGAGGAATGATACACACTTAAGCACATCAGTTATCTCCATTTCCCCGCTTTAGACCTGGCCTAGCCATGATTTGCCAGAACTATCTAGAAATAGAAGTTGTTTCAGTAGTTCTTTTTTTCAGGCGGCAAGAGTTTTCTTCCCAAGACTGACAAAACAACTGGTGCACAGTCAGTTATTATTACAACCACTTATTAAAAAAAAGAAAAGAAAAAAGAATGTGCTGTAAGATGACAAATAACAGCCCAACTCATGCAATGCATTAACATCTCAGTGCTACATACTTTGTGGAGCGTGCACAGCAAAAGCAGGGGCAATCACAGTTCTGGTTCAAGGACTGCAGCAATCCAGTCTTGAACACACGCTCACAAAGTGATTCCAGATTGCAATTCTGAGCACTGACAGCCAATACAATAGCAAAAACTACGCCATACTAGTTTAAGGGCATGACTTGGATAATTCCCTGCTTAAAAGCCAGGGAAATAGGTTAGTTACATCAGAAGGGGTTACCTTTTGCCATTCCACGTCTTGCATCCCTGGTCCTAGTTACCATCTCCAAACCAAGATGTTTGCCTCAGCATATGTTTGTTTACCAAGTGACTTATCTTACCTTGGTGAGACATTTGATACCCATAAAACATCCATCATGCTCTGTTCTACTGCTTTTCTTTAACTCCAGGCAAGGCCTGTCCCTTTCCCCAAACTTTTTGACAGCTTTGAAATGTGGCAGAGTGTCGTTTTCAGTGCAGTTCCGGGGCCAGGCAGTGGTTGCCTTCTCTGGGGGCTCTGCAATGCTCCAGTATTTCTCCTCTTTGAATGGAGCTGGCAAAATCCATAATTGCTTCCATTCCACTTGGCTAAAAATGAGGAAAAGCCCGGCACCCTGCCACAGAGATTGTTCAGTGCAGAGTTGCTGTGATGAAGGCCTCTGCACCAGGAGTCACCCATAATAGGTGGTGGCAATGTCACAGCTCAGTTTGTTTTTAATATATCTCTTTATTTTCTTCTTTCATGTGTTGTTTTTTCTCCCCGTGGGTGGAGCACAACCAGGGAGGTGATGACTTACTTACCTGCCACAGCTCGGTAGATCGCAATCTGGAACTGGCAGAGTGTTAACACAATGCCCCAGCAGAGCTTTTCTGTCTCTAATTTCTATGATTATGTTATTACCGGATCAGTGAAGAGAACCACGAAAAACACAATTACCAGGAAGCCCTGTTCCTTTCCTCATCCCTTTGTCTCGCTGCAGATTGGGTGTGTGACTCACAGAGCTGTATTTGCCTGCACTACCGAAAAGGGTGCTACCTGCCAATGGGACCCAAGCGTGGGAAAGCCTGACCACTGGCTGGAAGGGCCAGTCACATCGTGTTTTGCGGCTGACATCCAAATGCATCCTGATGAGTCGAGTGATAGCAGCTACTTTCTTCTGCCACAACAGTAGCTGAGCAGCAGCACAGCAGAGAGACTGTAAAAACCTCACCACCGTATGCAAAAGCACAGGAAAGGAAGATGGTTGTGAATGAGCTTACCATGGCAGGACGGCAAGTGTTCTTAGGTCACGGGCATGGCATCAATCTAAAGGGAAAGGGGATGAGTATGTTTCAAGTGTGGGTGCTAGTCACAGGTTTGCTCAGTGCAAGCCCTCCTGTGCATCACTGGCTGGCGGGGCTGACCCAACCCCATTGGGTGATGCATAGTGGGAAAGGAGAATTTCACGTGCTGGCTGCACTCCGAATCATGTATAAACCTAAGACTACAATGACAAATGCCAACAGCAGCAGAGCAGCCAATATTTATATTATTTATTGCTATGAAAAATGTCAACTCAAAGTCAACACCAACTCTCAACAGATCTGATACACAAGCATGCTCCAAAATGAAGGCTAAAATGTATTATTTGACTACTGCGTGCTGCAAAAATAAATATCTAGCAGGAGAGAACGGACTTTGGCAAACAAACTGACAACAAGCTATGCTTGTGGGGAAGGCTCATGATTTGATCTGGGAGGGAACATTGAGAATAAATAGGGATAAAGTTTACCTTAAGCATGCATGGAAGACAGGACTGCGAGCCATGGTTTGGATTTCTTCATTCTTCTGCTGAAGAACAGCTTGAAACATATCTGCTATTACTTGCCCTCTGATCTATTCTCATTACAAAAAGATACCAGCCACCTCAGAAAGGTTTTTAAATAATAAAACACACTTTTTTTTTTTTTTTCATCCCTGGTGCATCAGTTTATCAGTGACCAATGCGAACATAAATTCCAGCAGATGAAGAGAAATACCATCATCTTGGTGGTAAATAAACCTTTAAGCAGAAGTTTCTCTGCCTATAAATCCCTGGCACATATCTTTCTGATCTTCCTGTGCTGAGGGTCTAAGAATGGGCAGACAGTATGTGGTGCAGCACTGGCATGCTATGGATATAACTATTAGGCTCTACAGACTGAATCAGAACTTGTTTAAATGCTCATACAGCCACAAGCAACATCATCCGGGACATATTTCTATGGGATTTAGCAACTGCCTTTATTTCACATACTGTGAAAAACCCTGTCTGGAAGCAGGATTCCGGTGAATGAAGCTATCTCTGCCAGGGATCATTTTGCACCCCCATGTTTCAGCCATCACTGGAGGTAAGCATGAGATGAAGACGACCAGTGAGGGGAAGAAGAAACAGGCTGGGGTTTCTTGCTGCTTCTTTTGAAATCACCAACGTAACTCCTGACATCTTCAGCGGGGTTTGGCCGGGCTCCGCGCAGAAGCGCCTTTGAAGATTTTGCTAAGGTTCAAGGCCTTGATCCTGACAACATTTACACCTGTGAGTAACTCCGTACAGATGAGCACTTCCAGGGCGCACAGTGGGACGCTTCGTATGAGACTTTGCAGGATCGGTCTTAGGCAATGAGTGCTTAAGAGAAACATTCTGCTTGTCGTGCTTTTATCCTTGACCACATCAAATGAAACGCCTTGGCAGTTCTGGGAGAGCGAATATGCATTGAAAACCCACAGCTCTTACAAGCAGTGCATTAATTATTTTATTAATTTGCTCTTTTTACATTATGGGAAACATTCACCTATTTACATTTTCCTGTCCACACACAAACCAGGTAGATAATCCTATGGAAACCCAAATTGTTAAGCCATAAAAACACTCTCCTCTGTCTAAAGGCTTTCAAATTTGTGTCTTTTGTTTCAAATCAAAAACATTTTTAAAATCACATTTGGGAATGCAGGTAGGCCAGTGATTTACATTACAGTTACTTAAAATATGCATTTGACCATTTTCCTTAAAAAAACCCAAACAAACAAAAAACCCAATAAATTCACAAAGATACAGTTTAAATTAAAGTGATAGTGCACATAAAAGCATTAAGGGAACACCAATAAATAAACTGAAATATATTACAAATAAATTATTTCTATTTACCTTTTCAAATATTAAAAATCTTTAATCCATTTCTTCATCTTTCTTTACAAAAAGATTATGAGAATTTTATGGAAACATCTGCAAAAAATATAATAAATACTTTTTTTTTTCTTTTTAAACTTTTGAAGCAGGAGACAAAACCAACTTTTTCTAAAATTTCCCCCAAGAAAAAAAAAAAACCAAAACAATAGTTTAGTCCCAAAGTGAAACAGAATATAGGCATTTTTAATATACACTGGGCAGGTTAGACTAAAAACAAACAGTTATAAATTATACTAAAACAGACGGTAGAGCAAATATACTAGCATTAGTGTCAGTAAATGAGTCAAGTGGTTAACTAGTGGCATTCTAGGGACAGAATTATTCTATTTTATACGTTCTGGTCTTGGCTGTACTTTTAATATTTTGCTAAAAAACTAAGCAAACATTATAATAACCTCTCCAGTGCCAAATGAACTAACAGGCATTCCACTAAGAATAAATTCATTTAAATTAGATATGAAAAATATTCTATGACATACAAATACAGTAATTTGTAATGTACAGGACTAGATAGTCTTCGCTTTTCTGCATTTTTAGGGGGGAACTTGCTGGATATGAATTTCTGTAGCCACTTGTCAACCAAAGTCTTAACTCATCTTTCATAAAACGTTCACAAAACTAAGTTAAGTCTGCGACACAGTTGTGAATGTGGACTCTCACCTGGATACTGCTTTGATTATTTCAGTACAAATGAGTTCCAAATAGTTAATACTTCCTATGACTATATATGCTCAAAAGTGGCAGTTGGCACTATTACATACTGCAAACACGGTGATGTTTCATTGCTGCTAAAAGTTAAACGCAGTGTTTCAAAACTAGCAAATACACTGCTATTCAAACACCTAGAGGGTCAAACCATTTGAAGCTCCTGTAACACAAAGCACTCTAGGGTTACACTGGATTTCTGGTTACTCTAGTTAAAAGTCATTTATATATTAAATTATTAGCCCTTATCTTGTAAACCACAGCAGTAAATATTTGTGCCCTGTTTATAAAGACATAGCTCAGATATCAATGGCTTTGAGAGGTAGCAAATTCTCTAGTGGTTTTAGTATGCTCTCATGAAAATACTTGGTGCCAGAACCTATTACCTCTCTTATTTTCTTGAATAAAATTAAATTAGCACCTGGCTATGATGTTGTAGGAAAAGAAGCTGTCTGGCATGATCTTGATGAATAGTTTTAGCAAGACCTTAAGTTTTTGATGACAATTTTGAATGCTTTTTAAGTGCAAGCTGCAGAATTACACCACCCGTGTGGTGGGATTTTTCACGGGTCAGACCATCTGTACAAGTTTAACAGTTATGGGCACAGACAGACAGTGCTGGCACCCTGTGCCCCTCCATGGGGGCTTGTCCCTCTGCCTGTTCCCATTAAGAATGGAAAGCAGCCTGCCTTCCTCTCCCAGGTAGCCCTGCCCCGGCAGCCTGGGCAAAAAGCTCACAGGGAGCAGTGGAGGGGTACAAAAAGCATCAGGATGGGGCTGCACACAACACCAGGGGCCACGTAGCACTCCTGTGCCCTGGACCAGCCCCATCATCCGAACTAGCTCACAGTAATTCTGTTTTCAGCAGCACATGCCAGCTAGGCACACGTGTGCACACACACACTCAAACTCGCACTCGCATGCACGCACACAACTTGCTTTCAGCAACATGCCTGACACAGCTTTCCTAATATTGGCACAAGAGATCCTGGTAGTGGTGTGGTCGGCATCGCCCCTCATCAGAAGAGCTGGAGGACAAGCTCCTGCCTCAGCCAGGGGTGGCTGGGGGGAACCGTCAGCAGAGGCCGACCTCCCAGGCTCCTCTCCAGCCCTATTGTCTGCCAGTTCCCCCCACTATTAATGAGCTACTTGGGATGCATGTTTTTCATGATTGCAAAACAATGGCAGAAGCCATTGGTAGGAAGGCTTGTTGTGAAAAAAATTAAGTTCATATTGATCCCATAACTTGTGAAAAATACGTTATTGTTCTTGTTCAAATGAGTATTTTATACTGCTAAGAGGAGGCTGAGTGAGAAATTTTCTCCTAGATATGGACTGTTTGGTGATAAGCAGTCTGAACTGTAGCATACAACTGGCTGTGGATAGAGCTAAGCAAGCCTGGCCTGGAAAAGCATCAGCGGCTCCATGTACAGCAATTCGCCTACAGGTGTCCATGTGTGGCTGCGTGGACGTGTGAGATCGGATGGTCCCACCGAGATTAAGACATCAACAAAACCAAACTTTTTTTTCTTTTTTCTTTTTTTTTTTTTTTAACCAATATAATCCATACAATACAATACAAGAGGAATTGACAATACAGTACAATTTTAAAAATTCTTAATACTTGGACAAGAAAATCCTTCGTTTATATTATCTCTTCAACTGTCATTGCTTCTTATCTCCTTCCTTTTCACTCTTTTATTGCCTTTCAAAATAGATTATTTCCCTGGAAGATCGAATTTACAATCTTCTGCTGATTGAAATGTTTAAGTAGTGATTGATGAAATAAAAATGAGGCAGTTTGTGCAGCTGTGAGTGTGCAGGTATCTTTCCACAGGAACTTTTCTATCCCTTGCCATCTCACCTGCGGGATAGACTTCCACTTTTTCACCTTGCAGAGCTGTGTTTTATTTTCTCCCCCACCCCCTACTCCCACCCCAACCCCCTCCCCTTCTCTGACTCCTTAAATTCAGGTGTCAGGTGAGAAGGTGTGATTCGGAGGTTTAAAGTGCGCCATCTGCTTTAAAAAAAACAGTAATAAAAAGACGGGAACCCGAGTCATAGCTCCTTTCATCTTTTGTGAGGAAGACGGCAGAGTCCGAAAGGATCACCCTGCATGACTGAAATTTCCAAAGTCCCCTACAGTTTGATATTGCTGTACACTGGGTAACAGACTAGCTTTAGGTCAGCTAAAGATCATGAGTAAGTTAAACGGAGCATCTACTGTACAGGTGGTGGGTGTGTGGAAGTCTGAGCGCTGCGTTTATTTGTTTCAAACAGAAACTGGAAAATAAAGAAGGATCATACTCGTTTACATGAGGCAAAGTGGCAGCATCAGTACATGTGACAAAGCATCATGATGGCATGGGCGAACCTTCAGAAAGCAAGGGTGATTAGAGGACATCTCTCGGAGGACCAACAACTACGCCACGGCAGTGGAGTTCACTGGGAGCATCGGGGCGGCTGCGTATAGAGAGAGGGGAGGGGAAAAGGAGGGGGGAGAGAGCGAGAGAGAGGAGGAGGACGTACAAATACTTTGTGGTGACCTTGAGCAGGAGCCTAGAGGGGCAGATTATACATGAGGCTTGTCTTGCCAGAGAGAGTCCTCCCAGTTGGATCCCTTCATAGCCTGGTCTGGGCTTCGGGGATGTATATCTCAATGCTTTCGGCGCTCTCGGTAGCTGAGTTCTGGCGGACCGATGCAGCGCGCTTGGCAGCCATCAGCCGTTTCCGGGCCTCTTGACGCTGCGAGCTTTCCAGAGAGCGTTCTCGTATGAGTGGCACCTGACCTTTCGATGGCTTCTTTGGCACTGGAGGAGGGACCCTTCTCTCCTGATCAAAGCAGAAGGTTAATGGCATTATACAGCTTCTCAGGGAAAGGTGGGAAAAACTAGGATACGTCAGTAGTCAGAACACACATTTTACCTAAGGTTTGTTAGCTCTTATCTGCCTTTCTGTCTTCAGTGAACTGGCTTTTGTGCTCAAGGTTTCATAAACACAGGGCAAGGGCAAAGGGCTACTTCTCCTCGGGGACGGTGCGTTAAACGCCCGACGCTGCCAGGGCCGAGGGCCCCACCGCTAACCGCTTAGTGCGGCTCCCCGGGGCAGGGGGGATCCAGGCGTCTCCTCCTGGTGCCAGGGGCTAGAAAGGAGAGCATCAGACGCAGCCTCCCGCCACCAGCACAGTCACGAGTGGCTGGGGAGCGAGTGCCACTCTCAGCAGAGGAGCTCTGGAGAGCCCCGACTCCTGAGCCACCCTCTTCTATAGGTGCATAACATGCCAGGCATTCTTGCAACACGGAGATACCGTGGCTTTGGCATTCCCAAATGCAGATGGGAACTAGCTGCCTGCAGCTGGTGCATCGGAGTAAGTGTTGTTAAAAACCACCATACATTTATGTATATATTTTGTAGTGGCTTTGTGACTGCTCAAAAATCCCACACTTTGGGGCTCGCTGTGCAAGCTCATAAACTCTAGCCTGCTGCTAAATAGGCATGACAAGCTACAATCAGCTAGAAATAGAGAAAAAAACTGGTAGGAAAAGCTTAAGAACCATTAAGAGAACATGCATTAATCATCATGGTGGCAGCTAGCTCCAGATATGTGGTCAACAAGGAGGACTTTTATGTGTATCCTGGTGCATGTACACACACACACAAAAACCCAACAAAAAACCCCCCTCAGAGAGGGATCTCTCCCGAAAAAGAAAAGTGTATTCAGGTCTGAATTTCAGGCGGCCACAAAGACTTTGTCAAGTTAATTAGATTGTCTTTTAAGTTACATCCCCTTCCAACTGTGAACATGGTCTCTGAGCGAAGGGATTTTATCGCACTACAAAGGTCCCATTCTGCCCTTTCGTTTTCTCTCATGGTGCTCACAGCTTCCATGGCTCGAAATATAAAGGTGCTTAGTTACACTTATTCATACTTCACTTTTTCTCTCCATCCAAGGGTTAATCTATGCTGCTTAAAAAGGGACCAGTGGCAAAGGGCAAAGGCAACTGCAAATATCAATTCCACAGAAAGTTTTTTTCTTCTTTTTTTTTTCTTTAATCTTTTTTAAGATAGGAGATAATCTGTTTCATCTAAAATCATAGACAAACGCTGTTGAAACAGGAACACAGTGCAATCCTTTAAAATCTTTACCTTCCTACTGTAGGTCCCTTTCTTCAGCACTACTTAACTTCCTTTAACCCATTATAGTCTTCTTTTTGTTGGAAACTCTTTGAAATGTTTTTTTCAGAAGCAAAGAAAAGGCACCTTTTTTTTTTTTTTTTTTAAGGAAAGCTCTAATTTCTTACTGTAATTGCAAACACTCAGCCTACCCACTTTACTGTAAAAGCTAATAAAAGACCAGATACCAGCATTTCTGTGCATGCATGTTTGATGGTTTTAACTTCCTTTTTTTGTTAGAAACTGAAAAAAAAAAAAAGAAGATAAGAAAATGACTTGCCTTCAGTACCTTGGGCTAGGAAAACACATTCCCATTCATTCCCCTACAAAACACACTAGGTGTGCACAAATGGTGTGAACATGGCACTCCTAAGTCAGGAATAAGTATTTAGTCTTGATTGGAGGAGGAGGGAGAGTGCTACCAGCACTACCTTTGCAAGCTTCCCACTGCAAGATTAATGGGGTTTGATATTATTACAGTTATTTGTCCAAACGAAAACACCACTTTGGTCATCAGCACCCAGCTGGTCGTCAGCTGGGGCAGCCCCGACTCCTGTCTGAGCCACTGTACCTGTACATCCTGTTCCCCCTCCTTCTGGGGACCCTACCTGTAGGCAGTATTCATTGTTATCAGACCAGCAACGGTGGAAATTCACCCATCAAATTACATACCTATAGGAGTGCGACATTAGACTGTTGATTCCTCTAGGAATAGGTCTCACTTTTAAGGATTTTTCTGAAACATTTGTGTATTTTGGCTCACCCAAGTGCTGTTTGTCTCGATGCAGATAGTGAGAGGAAAAATAAGGCAATGGTGCCAAATGAAAATGGAAAGTGAAATGTGGCTCACACTTGGAGATGTGGTAGTTTTCACGGTGACAGAAGACGAATACATTTAAAAAAAAAAAGAAGACCAAAGCTCCAGATGATTTTTGTGCTACTTTGGGTAAACAACACTACTGGAAAAGTGAACCTGTTTATGAAATCACCCATAAAAACAAAAACCAAAAACCAAAATAAATTAAAAAACCAAACAAATGGACAAAAATGTAGTTCTTTTATGTGACATTTTGGAAGGCATATTTTTGATATTGCTTTGTTTGTAATCTGGTTACCAAAGTCAGCGATGGTTACAGTGCTTTCCTGGTTTTTTCAGTAACACAACCTAGAACTCTTGCTATATGCAATAATATGAACCGTAAATGTGATTTATTTAATTTTAAGAATCAATATATAAGGCAGTTCCTTCCAACGATTGATCGTCTAATATGATTAATTGTAAAGCTTAACAAAGTACCACATTCCCATTATCCGATTCACAAAGACAGATTTGGTTTAAAAATATGCCTGAAACATATTACAGATAATATCCCAGATGATTATTATGTAAACATTGTTAATACAATGAAATTAATTTGATATGAGCTTCATTTCACACTTTTAACGTCAACGCTGTAACACAGAGGCCTATTTAATCTGTCCAGTATTTGTGCAGGGTTTTAAATGAAGCATACAAAATCTACAGTGTTCTACCTTCTTGTCATGAGGATCCATCTGTTTCCAATTATTGGCCTTTAACTGATGAAGTTCATCAAATTTCATACTAATATTTTCTATGGACAACTGCAGCATATCCCAAAACCCTGCTAAATCCTGGGAGGTCGGCCGTGGATGTGCATTAGGATTCTGTGCAATAGAAGAAAGAAAAACACATTGGCTTTAGTATGCCTTAATGTAAAGCATTCGTGCAAATGGTTAGGAATCTCGCTAGCAAAGCAGTTTCAGCAGATCCAAGAGATCAGTGAGACACAGGGAGAGAAGCAAAGTGGAGCACTACTTACTGGCAGGGTTTTTTCAAGGAGTCTGGCTGGGTGTTGAGCTGCTGTGCCCCAAGTCCCCACTCACTGAAGGCAGCGGTTACTCCCCGTGCACCACGGGGAAAGGGCACATGGCAGGTCCCCTATGGCAGGACCTGCTTAGGGATGTTCCTGGGCACAACTGGTTATACCCTACCACACTGAAATGAATCACCAGCCTCATCTTCACTTTCATGAGGAAGGGTTCCCTACTGTGTTCACACTTTTAAAAAGACTGATACCTGTGCATATGTACCTTTGCTGAGTGTGCAGATAGTGATATATCAATGCGTGAATGCCTTTTCCACACTGAGAACCTAAGGTTTAACCAAGAATAACCTCGGCAGGGTGAAAAGCTCACAAGAGAACATGCAGAAGCACGGTAATCCCACTTTTACAGGCAGATTTTGGGGAAGAGTGAGACTGGGGCACAGATAGTGAGCACTGCTTTGCATGTGCAAATTCAGACCAGTTCATCACCCCAAGAGTATTGCTCAGAAGAGCACACTGGGGCTGTTGGCATCTCCAGCAAAGAGGCTAGCAACCCAAGAGGTCCTGTGCTGTCTTCTGTCCCTTCAGTGCAAACCAGCTGTCAGTGTGCTTTTCACAGCAGCACTGGCAAATTATTTTCATAGGATGATTATACCACCACAGGAGAAATCATTGAAAACAATAAAGTATATATTTTTGTATTCATAATGAGACCAGAGATTACGCTTGGATTCCTAGTTTTTCAGTGCTTGACACTAGAAGTTGCCCAGTTGTAGGCCTTTATTTACAAAGATGTGCAACCAGAATGCTTTTTGTATTTTTATATTAAGAATTGGAAGGCTTATTCAGGCAGAGCCAATATTTGTTGCATTTGTCCACTGAGGCAGATTGTAGTTTGGGGCTTGATTTCCATGGGTGCATTAACTGAAGTGGAAGACAGTCACCCCCTCTGGTGAGTATCACAAGGTTTGCCTTCCCTTCCTTATTTTATCCTGACAGGGCTTTTGGGGCTTCTAGGAATTTATGTCAAAGATGCATATTACATGTATTATATCTACTCTGCAAGGATGGATTGTTAATGAAAAAGTTTGAAAATGTTTGTAAGTCCTGGCATTTTTGAGAATAGTGCTTTAGATACAAGGTGTGAAATGTATTTTTATTTATCAACAGGAATATCATTCTTTGCCCTTTTGACCCTCTGGAAAATGATTTATCTCTTTTGTGGAATATGAAGCACCAACTTTCACTGGTTGACTTCCTTGTATTTCTGTCTTGTTTAGTACAGATTACATGGGAAAGCCCCACTCATGAGACTTCTGGCCCACCCTGAAAGACTTTAAGTTCTTTTACCCAAACATCTCTGTGCCCATGCAAACTGAACTCAGAGGGCAAGGGACAGATCCTTGCTCCTCTGAAGTTAGTAGCAGAGCCTCAGCGATATTTCACCCAAAGCTTTTTGCCTGTTGTTATATTAAGGCTCTAAAGCTATCGTGAAACTCATGCTGACACTGTGAAGTTTATCTTAGAGATACTCCCAAATTCATATTAAGGCCTTTAGTAGAAGAACTACCGTATTAGTCAGAAAATCTGTCTAGTCTAGGTATGATTATTCATAGGGTTAGTAAAAGGCATACAACAGTGTCTAGCAGAAAAGTTACATACCAGGTTTTCTTCACAAAGTTCTCTGAACTGGTAAAATTTCTGGGCCATGAGTAGCTGGGCACTGCCCACTGCAGTTCGAATTTTCCCTAGAACTGAGAAGAGAAGAAATATAAGTCATGATGCTTTCTGTGCAGCGAGCAACTGAAAGCCTATAAAAAGAGAGGAGAAAGCTGCACAGTAGTCATCTCTGGCTTTCAAAAAGCATGTTATCTCTTATTCATGGATTAGAAAGAAGCTGATAAATCTAAGGTCAAATCTGCAGTAGGCAAAAATACTAATCTGCAGCTGCATCTTACTCATTCCTCCCATGAGACCAGCTATAACCAGCAAAGAGCACTTCCATGGCAGTATAAATGTGGCTAACTAAAAGCATTTGCAACCTGTATAGAAAGCTCACCAGAAATGACACCTATCGTCATCACTGTGACCCAGGCTTTGAATACAAACCCAGCTCCCTGCACAAGGACACGCAGCTTTCAATCCCTGTGATGCCTTCTATACTGCATTTACCAGCATTTCTGCCACCTTGCTTAGCAACCCAGCGCCTCATTTTCAGGTTATCTTGTGTTGCTCAATCAGAGCCCCAGAAAGGGAATGGTGATTTTAATGCACGCCAATGAATCTCAATTGGACCCTCCGAGTATTTTTCAGTGAGCACAATCTTGAGGTGGCTTCTGCCTTTGAATGCAGATACCGAGGCATACTTCAGGGAGCAATCACATCCTGGCCTCTCGTCCTTGCTGGTGACCTGGAAGGAGATGTCAAAGAGCCCTAGCCCAGCTCCAGCGCTGTTTGGGGACTCCTTTGTACAGACAGCTGGGTACTTACGGTCTCTTTGGACTGACTGCGTGATGTGAAGGACTGCAGTGAACCAGAAGACAGCCCATAGTGAATGCCTCTGAATAAAACAGGAGCTCATACTGTTTCGGTTGCATTCAACCTCACTGAATTGGTGGGGTTTTACTGCTGCAAGGGATAGTTGGGAATACACTACTAAAACCAGAGGCAAAACTGGCGCATTCAGAAACCTGCTTTTTCCTAGGGCTTTGCTGAGTTCTGGTGCAGGGGGTGTTTGTGTGTACATGTGTGTGTATACGTGAAAAAAGAAGGAAGCAAGCAGAAACAGAGCAGAAAGACATGGCCTCGACTGGTAGTAGGACAGTGAATCTGACAAAGAGAGTGTGATTTTGGGGACTGCTGGTTGAAAGAAAATTGATGCTGTGAGCAAGAAAGCCACTACTAGTTTGTTTGAGACTTACAGTGCTCAGGAAAAAGAACCCAACAACTATGCTATATGCACTGTCTTTAAATAAACAGGTCGGCACTGTGGGTGTATCTGGCTCAATCATTAATTTTCCCTCTTGGCTGAAACAACTTATTATCCCCCAACTCTTTCATTAAATATTGACTTAAAAACTAATTCAGATTAATTAAAAAAATTTAACACTTCATTAATGAAAAACATGAATGGTAGCCACTGTGTCACAATTTTTACTATCATTTCTATTCATAGATATTTGCATTGTTCCAGCCCTCAAATAAATACAGCAACTTTTCCATGACAAATTTACAGTCTGGATACACGAGGCAGGTGAGGGAGAAACTGTAAAAACAAAATGATGAACTGGCCTGCTCGAGGTGAGTGAATTGTTGTCAGAGTGTAGAGGAGATATTAGACCTGAGCTGCCATCCTCTGTACCATCCCTTGGGCACAGTCGCGTTTTGTATAAAACTTAACACAACAGTAGCAGAGCTCCACTGGGAAAATACTGCTATGTATTTTGACTTACCACATTGAAAATTCAATAAACAGATAAATAAAGAAATAAATACAACTTTGCTATAGTACCTTCTGGCAACTTTTTTAGGGCCTCAGGGTCCTGTGACAGGCTACAGTGCATATCCGTGTCTTGTGACCAGAATGCCACCATGCATTCTCCCAGGGATTCACTTGCGTAGCACATGGTAACAAATACTCATGATGAAATCTGTGTTCTGCTCCTTCAAGGCATACAGCTTTTCCTTCAGCAGCCTTAAAGCTCACTTCTTAAGGCTGCAGAAGGAAAAGTGGGATGCAGAGTTCATTTATACTTCAGACATAGAAAGGGGAAATGGGAGAGGGAGTCTTTTCACATTTTCTTTCCAGAAACTATAGGAGAGAGCTCTGTGAACACACACAGAGCCCAGACTTTCATTTTGTTCCCAGAACTCAGCTCAGCACTGCCAGGAAACAGCCGTGAGCTGGAAGATTCACTAAGCAGAATACTTTCAGCATATTGCGCAGGGAGTTTTGCACACAACTCTCATTATTGTTAGCAAGGCTTGCGTGTCTAATTCTATGCGCACAGTGCTGAAAATGGACCCCTTGGTGTGTCTAGTCATTTATGCAACCCAATATGCAAACCACTCAACTGAAAGGACTTTTCAATAGTGGGAGGAGCTACTCCGGGAGCTTTCATGTGGTTCCCATTGTTATGAAAACTCTTCCCACTGAGTGTATTTCGGAACAGCTGCCTCATCTGGAGCTTGGCCACTCTGATGCTTCCCAAGACTCGAGGAGGAGAGAAAAAAACGGTCTCTCAACTTCTTGGGACAAAAAACCAAGATGAGGGGAGCTCTTCCTGGAAACCTGGACCACCTGAGTTGGAAAACACGTCCCAGGCATGAAGATATGTAAACACACCTTGTTGGTGATGGATGGGAATGTGCCCCTTTCTTTGAGGGAAGAAGAGCTTAATATTCAGAGATCTCAACAGAGGGAAAAGGAAGTCCTTGTCCTTGGCTGCCTAGCGACTGGCTATTTGCCTAAAAACCATCATCCCATCTGACTGTGGGATGCATGCTGATGCTGTTCTCTATTGTTGCCACTTCTGCTGTAGCTGCGGCTGTATCTAGTCAAGTGTCACTGATTCCTTACCCCTCAAAAGCAAGCGGTCTGTTAATGTGGAACCCGTCAACAACCAACTCTGTCATGGAAGTTAGGAGGAAAAAAAAAAAAAAGACAAAGCATGCAAAAGACTGAAAGGAATCTCTCCAGAAGGCACAAAGCCTTATCAATAGCCTAAGTTTTGTTTCCAAATGCACATTGCTTTGGTGTTTCAAGCCAGAGTGCCTGTTTTGCTTACTCAGTCAGAACTTCGGATGCTGAAGAGAAAGGCCAAGGTGTAGTAAAAAAACCAAAAAGTAAAAATAGACTGGTACTTTCTTAGGAGGAAAGCCTGCAATGTTTGAAGCCAAATACCAAGAAAATAAATGGAATTGCAGAGATAATAGTCAAAACACATCAGACAAGAATCAGAAGAGAAACATATAAACATTCAAACTGATGTGCTCAGCTAATAGGATGCAAACAAAATGTATAAAACCAAGCAACAACAAAAAATACTGACCCATCAAGATACAATCGTAACGGATTTAAACACCTATATAATGTTATTCATGTCTGCTTTCTATTCCATACAGGGTTATACAGCACACTCAGCACTGTTGGATCTGAATGCCTTCCAGTAATGCATTAAGCAACATTATTAACATCCATCATATGCTTTGCTGTCACCCCTTCCCCAGGGGGAGAACTGTGTGTACTGGAGTGTTTTGTTTTTATAGTTTGAATTTTTCCTTACCCCCCTCCTTGCTTTGATCTCTCTTCCTTGCAAATCCAGTTCTCTCCTGTGATGACTTTTAAGAAATAGACATGTCTATTTTGGAAGAACTGCTTCGGTATAGATAGTTTGATATAATTCAGCTACTGTGGAGTGCCTCCTCAGTTTTACTGTTCTTGACCAGGGGACACAGAATGTTACTCCAGGGTAGACACATGCCAGTGAATTTTTTTGTGTGTCCATCCCCCCACCCCATTCTTCTTCTAAAATGCTCTTAAACATAGACTTAGACTATGCGCTGTTCAAGCAGTAAGTTCTTGCTTCTTGTGGTTCTAAGAGCTGCATGGGACCTACTTTGGGATTGTAAATCTCTGTGTATCTCTCCCCTCTATGTCTTAATAGGAAAAGAAATTAACAAAAAAGGATTTGCAAACACAGGCAAAAAAATGGTGATACTGTCATCTGCTCTATCTTGGAAAAAGACCGTGTGTATGATGAGGATATTAAAATTTAAGCAAACAAGAACAAAAAACACCTGTGATGGAAAAGTCATCACATAGAAGCCAGGGAAGTTTTGAGAAGAGGCAGCATTATTTGGCCCTAAACACCAATCTTTGCATTTCAACGTTGACAGGGTCCAGGGTCTAACAAGTGACAAAGGAGGTACTTTAGGACTGTGACTATCAAATACCCTTAATGTACAAACAGCTGTTTGGAAGCAGGGCCCAAGGTAGGGAACAGAAAACCAGCGACTTGCTCATTGTCCCAGGAGCAAGTGGTAGGAACAATAGCCGAAATTACAGGGACACAGCCTGACATTTGAGTTGCAGATGTTGGCTGGGCACAATGCATATGAAACAATCCTGCCATAGAGCTGTCACAATCCATTTCCAAGCCAGGATGGACCAGCATTTTAGCCTATTCATGTTGACAGACCTACATTTAAATAACGCCAAACATGACAAAAGCCAGGAAATTCAAAATTAAAACTACTGCTCAGGTCTTAAGCTGAGCTACTAAGGAAAAAAACAGCCAAATGGAGCAAACTATGAAGGAGCAGTCCCTGCTTTGAGTCATATATATACTTATAGGAGTGATCTCATTGAAATTAATAGGGCTGTCTGCATGAGTAAATGCTGTTCACTGGGAGTAAAGCAGTTTCCATGTGTTCTCTGACTTACTTGGCTTTTATTACCACACTTCATGTTTTTCCCTAACTAGATTATTTCCTTGCTTGTGGGTTTCTCTTTTTCCCCTTGCTAGCTTTTGGACACTGTCAGGGCTTCCAGCCAGGAGCTGACTTTCGTTGGAGAAACCCTTGTATACGGAGAAGTCTCTTCTGGGGAGAAAAGAAAACCAGAAGAAGAAAAGGACGAGTCAGGCATACGGCCAGAGGAACGTAGCCAGGGGGATTCCAGGACTCTGGCCACACATCAGGCTGGTGACTGTCCCTTTGCAAGGCTGCATCAGCCCACTGCAGGATGAGGCTGCCTTGCTCCTCCAAGCGGCAGGGACCAGGACAGCTTGGGGAAGCCCTGCAGAGGACTGGCAAAAGGTTTTCCCTGCTTGTGGCTGAGAGTGAACTCATGGGTCCCCTTTTCTTCTGCCATGCACAACTATCACAAAAAATACATCTTTTCCTTAACTTACTTCTTTTTTGTCTAGCCTTCACTCTTTAAGCTTTCCTTTGAAACAATCAAAACACACTGAGCCAGCAGGAAGTGTGCAAGTATTATATTGCATAATCTTCCATACCTGGCTGAATTTGCAGACTCTGGTCCTGAGCAGCTAGGTTATTGCACATTTGAGGTCAACCTTTGTTCGCAGACTAGCCCAAAGGAGTGTAATATACACACGAGACAGTTATAAAGACAGGTTTTGTCAGAGCTGTGGTTTTCTGTTTTAGTCTTTACTTGATTGGCCTGACTTGTCTTGCCACTAAACCCACATTACACCTGGCTTGTGGTGAATTAGGCCCACTGTTTGCTTCTGATGCTTACCTTTGCATCGAAGCCACATTACAACCCCAGTGAAAGAGAAACATTTCTGAAGCAGAAGGAAAATCAAATCCTCTGGTTCTTCCAGAAGGGTTAATGCTCCATGTGAAATAAAAGCAACAGCAAAAAATCCAGCAAAAGCCAGGCTGAGGCCATAGGTGTATGTTCCCATGTCTACTGCCACTGGCAAAGAAAGTGATTACAGGCTGCTCACTAACAGCTCTGCGCTGGGAGCCAGGCCTGTTGCTGCTAATTCTGTGTATAAATGGTTACTCCAGAGGCCTGAGCCAAAAGTCACCAACACCAATTGTGAGGCTCTGGCTATGCGAAATTTTGCAGGTAAACAACTGATTTGACTTGAGGCCTGATCCAAACTGTCAATCAGTTCTCACCGGAGATTTAGCCTCATATAGCTAAGAATATTTTTTTATGAATGCCCTAGAGTTTGTAGCCAATGTCCCGGTAATAGCAAAATACATGGAAACCATATCAAGTATCCTAGCTTAAAGCGTGAGTGGTGCTCATCTGCCTGTTACACATGCCATGGCTTTATCAGAAAATGATTTCAGATAAAACCAGAATATACTATACAATACATAATTCATGGCGGAAGGGGAGCCACATTTCTCTCTATATTGGCATTTCATCGTGCAGCCACTGAACCACAGCTTGTTTTTATACACAGCAGCAGACTCCATTTCCCAGCTAGAAACATTCAATCCCATCTGGTAGATTCATTCCCAGCTAGATAATACCCAACGTATCTCTGTAACATACAAGCTACTGTCAAACAGCAGCGAGCTGTCTCCCTGAGACAGCTGTTACGCACAAGGGCCGCATTGTCTGGAGGAAGCACGGATCGTTTTTCGCGGAGCGCCGGGGGGACAAGCCCTCTGTCAGCTGCCATGGCATCGAGAAAACCTCGCTCATCACGCGTCCTCATTATTTTGTTATCTGGCCAAACACACGCTGGGGATGTCAGGTTGAAAACAAAGGATGCGTTCCCTGCTCTGGTTGTATTTCATTAGAAAAACCAAAGTGAACACACCTCTTCTGTGCCTTTCCTCCTTCTCTTCAAAGTTTATAGACATATTAAAACAGACATATTTTGGGGCAGGGTTTGTAACAGCCAGGCTTTTGTTTCTGGCACTGCTGAGCGGGCAGAGCAGCTCTGGCCATATGCTTTTCCTTGGCACCAGGTAGCGCGGGGCATGCTGAGCCGCAGCAGAAAGCCCCGCACAGCCTCTGTGGGAGGGCGCTGCCCCCTG
>NW_009943592.1:41515-65625 GCF_000696875.1 Nestor notabilis
GCCGTGGTGTGAGGCAGCTGCCACGTGCTGGTGCGGCCAGTGGCATCTCACCAAAATCAGTACCTCACTGCTGACCACAAAACCTGGGTGACCCCTTTCCCCTTCCCGTTGCCAGTGATCACAAAAAGTGCCAGTCAGAAAAATGAAGAGGAGAAATAACCCAAAGGACACTTGCCATGTGTGCTGTAAGGAGGCATTTGGAATAGCCACCTGAACCACTCATTTATCTTCCCCATAAATGACTTTTCCCACCAATTGCCCAAAGAAGGGCCCTTTAAAACTATCATATAGCAAAGACACCAAGACACTGACAGAAAATTCTGTACACTTTCTGCATGTATCAGCCTTGTAAAATTCACTTTATGTTTTTTCCCAAGGTGAATAACTACTTTGGTGTACAAATAAAATATTTGTAGTTTTTTTCCATTATTATCAGCTCATAGAATCATAGCCTCTTAGAATGGTTTAGTTCCAACCCCCTACCACAGGCAGGGACACCTTCCACTAGACCAGGTTGCTCAAAACCCCATCCAACGTGGTCTTGAACACTGCCAGGGATGGGGCAGCCACAGCTTCTCTGGGCAACCTGTGCCAGCGCCTCACTACCCTCATCATAGAAAATGTCTTCCTTATGGCCACTCTAAGCTGTTGTGGCAAAAAAGAAAGCAGGTGGGCTTTGTTGCTTGGATTTACAAATGTTGTGTACTTCCTATTTGTTACGTGTTCATACTTGTTTTCCAATCTAAAATCTTTTACTTCATGAAACTTTTTCTTGCATACTAAAAACAGAAAACATTTGTATTCTGATACATGTTCAAAGAGAGTTTTGAATGTACTGATGATGTAAACTAAAAATGAGGTTCAAATTTTCTAAAACTTGGGCAATCTGGACCTGCTGTGAGGACTAATCCTTCTGTATTATTCCCTTAGAAGAAACTGTTAGCCTATTATATAACAAAAGTTTTGTGGTAATAGAAAACCTTCACATATCTTAATGTTATCTCGTACCTTCCACTAGAAGTCAATTTCCAGTTCCTTACAACAGTATTTAACTTTGACTATCTAGATCAAACTTCTCTATGGTTATTTATTTCATTGGGTTGAATGGAAAGTTCCAGCAGAAACAGCTTATGCATTTCTAAGAACTTTAAGAAGTATCATTTTTGCCAGTGTTATTTCTTTTTCTTCCATAAATCAAAACCTTCACATCTCAGTGATGGATCCCAACAGTGAGGAAAACAGGCAAATATACCGGGAGGCCTGCATGGGTGAACAAGTAGCTCCTGGACAAATTCAAACACAAAAAGGAAGCCTAGAGAGGGTGGAAGTAAGGACAGGTAGCCTGGGAGAAATACAGAGAAATTGTCAGAGCAGCCAGATTAGGAAAGCTAAAGCCCTGGGAGGATTAAATCCAGCCAGGGATGTCAAGGAAAACGAAAAAAGTTTCTGTAGATATATCGGTGATAGAAGGAAGACAGGAAAATGTGGACCCTCTCTGGAAGGAAATGGGAGATCTGGCTACCTGGGATATGGAAAAGGCTGAGGTATTCAATGACTTCTTTGATTTGGACTTCTTCAGCTAGTGCTCCAGCCACACTGCACAAGGTGCAGAAGGCAAAGGCAGGGACTGATCTCCATTTTTAAAAAGGGGAAAAAAAGTGATACCTGGGGAACTAAATTCTGGTCAAGGGGGCACATGTTTAGCTTTTCTTTCCTAATTAGGTTGAATGAATAAGACATGAGCTACCAAACCTGTCTTCCTAATGAAGCCTTACTATCCATTCCCGTTACCTTACAGGTGGGGTAATAATTCTGGCAGTGGTGACAGCTGAGATGTAGTTTGCATGTGTGTGGTTTTTAGCACAGAATATGAAGAGCTGCTTTTACCAGGAAGGTCAAAGAGGAATGAGAACTGCAAGGGAAATAATGGGAGGCTGGAGAGGGGAAGAGAGGGAGAGTAACTTGGAAGCGCTACTGAAATCTCTTTTAGTTTAGAGAAGCATCTGAATACCCTGATGCCAATCACCATCCAAAAAGGCAACTAAAATATGGATTTAATGAAAAGGAATGAGAGTCTGCTCAATTATATTCTGAGGTTATGAGATTTCAAGTGGAAGTGTTAAGAAACATTAATATTACAAGATCCCTAAACACGTTCTCCTAATTAGCCGTTGAACTATGCAATCCCAAAAGCTAATACCTCTGCAGTTTCGGAAGCACCAAGGATTTGCATTCCCTGTCAACTTTAATAAGGATTATTATATATATACATATAGTCCTTTTGAGAATCACTACCTTGGCTTCATTAGCTAAATAAGAAAGGGCACAATACAGAATTCACTGGAGTAAATTTGACCTATATTAAATACTTCTTTGTAGTTACAATATTACTGCACATAGTTACTTACTGTCCTCAGGTAAGTTGTTTTCCCGTTCTTCTCTCTCCATCTGTTGGCACCAGCCCTCCATACGATCTCTCTCTGCCTGTAGTAGCTTTAGAAACCAGTGGCCGTCTCGTGGGCACACTGACCTTTGAACAGCTTCCATAGGATCTTCAGTAATAGAGTCAATCCAGGGGTCAGGAGGAGGTAAAATTGATGGATCAAAGTCTGTATCAAAGTCATCATCCACTGCACATGCATGGTAATGGTTTCCTGACCCTTGTATGCTAACGGTGGAGGTGCTTGCATCTCGGGAAAATTGTCTTGATATTTGTCCAGAACATGTATTGTCCTCTTGAGGGTCGATTATTTCAAAGTTCTCATGGAAATCCAGGTCTGCTTGCACAGCTGTTGTTACACTATTAGATCGTGTAAACCTGCGAAAGCTTTGGAGACCATAAACATAAAATGTTTAGAAATCTTTTTCCAGGTAACTCGGTAAGAAAGGACTTTCTAAGGTTCTGCCACTCCTCCTAAGACTGGCAGTCATACTGGGGTGCTTTTTCTTGAAATATCAGCATAAACTTCTTTTCTCATTGCAAGCCAACAAACAAACATATCTTTTTTTCCATTCAGGCTCATTGTTTATTGAAAGAAGTACCCCTAATTGTGTGGTTTAACAAAACCAGAGGCTAGCCCAAGGGACAGCTAATGGTGTCAGCAGCTCAGGATTTTAGGTTAATGATTAATGAAAAGTTAAAGGGGCCCAATTTTAAGAAGTGGCTTATCTTTCAATTTTTAAAACTCACATCCCTTTGAAGTTACACACCCAAACTCACAAGCCACATTTAAAAATCATACATGTAAGACTGATAAGATAGTAATACCAGTGAGTCCACTATCTATGTAACACTATACATTCCACTTATAGAGAAGATACGTATTTTTAACCCAAATAAGTATTTTGTATTGCTTCTTCATAATTGCTGTTCATAACTACATACCTGCTAATACCACTGCCACCTCTTACAATTTCAGTGCCCATTCCCAGTGTCCACACATTTTGTTTTTCACATTCAACCTTGTTTCAAAACAGTATTCTCTTTTACACCAAAGATAGCATTCTCATTTGCTGTTTGTGTTACTCTCATTGGGATGGCTGAAACCCTTGCCCAGGTGCTTCCTTTCACCTTGTATAGTTTCCCTATGTTGGAGCCTCTGAGGACAGAGAGTAAACCCTGAGGGTAAAGGCAAAAGCAGGGGTGAGAGGAGGCTTGGGGCTTTGGGTTTGGGTGGGTTTTCTTTATGTAAGCAGCACCCAAATTCTGCAGTCCGAGGCATCTGAGGCGAAGAGGCTGATAGGGAAGAAGCAGAGGGAAGCGTAAAGAGTAAGACACACCTAATGCTGTTGCAAGGGGTGGTAGCGAGCAGATATGACAGGCAGTAAATTGTGGAGGGAATGAGTGGAAAATATGCAGGCAAATAATCACAGAGTCGAGGTAACTCTAGAAACTGATGCACTGAGGAAGACAGGAAAACAAGCAAAGCAGACATCTGTCTTGCCCCGTGATGATAAAGAAGATAGAACTGTAAAGTAATTAATGTAGATGTTACTTAAATTAGTAATATTTAGGCTTCAGAATTAACACAGTTTTCAACTGAACAGGGACAGATTCCCACTCCACAGCCAGGATGCCTCTGCACTCATGCAGAGGTAGTTCACTTCTAATTTGTTCACTATCTCACAATGACTCTTGAAACCAGTGTTAAGACCTATTTCTCTGTGATATTTTGGCTGTTTTGCCCTTACCAGTTCTGTTTTTAGTTTAAGCTCAAGCAGCAAGGAAAATGCTGAGGAGACAGTGAAGCTGGATGCTGGGCACCATTTCACTCCATTTATATTCTACCTTCCACTGAAGAGCAATAGCCAATTGGACAAGTACAACTAACAGCAAAACTTCGTCAAGTGTATTTAGTCTGCAACTGGGGAGAGAGCAGATGGAAGGATGCTGAGGGAGAATTTCAAGTCTTATATACCTTATGCACCCAGATACCTCAGGAGGAGTGCCACAGACTTCAAGGAGGACTGTACTAGGGCCTGCTGATAGTGGAAAATAGTGGCTGTTGAAGTGGGGCTTTGAAAGGAGTAGAGCAAAACAAATCAGAAGTTGAGAAGGGTTATCCAATTAAAAAGAAAAGGCCAATTCCTCTGCTGAGGAAAGCTTGATTTAACTTCTCAGCCACCACAATCCCTAGCAAATGTTAATAATAGATTGTATGCATATTTTTTTATAATGGCCTAGAAGGCAAACATTTTCAGTAGCGTCTGCTGCTTGCAATTCTTTTGAAACAGATGTTGTTAAAGGATGGAAAAGCTATCCGTAGTTTTGCATGATATGCACCAGCAAATTGAAAAAAATGAGCGAGTAGAACTCTTCAGCTCAGCAGTATTTATCCTTTGAAACGCAGAGCAAAGCATTTTGCTACAGACTGATACAGCAGGAGAAGTTCAAAAGGGAGGACAAGGATCATTGGACATATGGTATGGCTTCCACAGGAGGAAAGACATTTCTTGGTTTAGAAAACAGATGGCTGAGGAGGGATATGAGAGATCTATGAAATCCCTACTAAGTGATGTTTTACCATTTCTTAGAGTTCAAGAACTGTGGGGAGGAAGGCAGCCAGTTGCATGGCTTAGAGGTCTAAAGATTTACATCTAGCAAAAGGAAGTACTTCTTCACACAATGTGTAATTAAATTGCCACAGGATCTTGGGAAAACCAAAGGTAAAAATAGGTTCAAAGAGAACCCAATCAAATTCACAGGAGATAGGTCCAGGAAGAGCTATTACACAGATGTCATATCTGGCTTAGGAAGTCCCTGAACAACAGAGTGCTAAATTGGGGATGTCTACTGGGATAAGCAGTACTTTATACACACTCTTTATACTTTTCCTTTACACACTCTCCCAAGTATTTGCTACTGTTCCTTGGCAGAGAACAGCTGTTAGACTTTAGCTTTAGGCTGACATTACAATGAATACGTTTCAGTCCGATTTATGCTAGTTTTCTAAAGAATTGCTTTAATTTGGCCATCAACCTGACAAATGTCTTTATCTGCACTGAACGGTGTGCATGCATACACATACAAAAAAATCCATGTGTGCCCTCACAGGCACATGCTCACAGAGGATTTCTTTTCAGTCATTTAGCCAGGGTTCACTGAGAGGCAAAGCACTAGTACACAGTGTACTCTTCCCCACCTTCTATGGTACTGGAGAGAAAAGCAAACACCTTGATCCAGGCTCGTTCTTCTCTGTACCCCTACCTCCATGTCACAGCCACCTTCTGCTTTCCCCAATGCCCTAGACTGTGATATACCTCTGTTTCAGATGACCATTAGGTATTTTCAGGTAACACCCTGGCTCTTCAGCGTACACCAAATCCCAAATGTGAAAACATCAAGGTCTACTTGCCAAGAGGATGTATTACTGGAGGCACTACATTTCAAAGCTTTAAGGAGTGTACTCTTACTGCATTCCCTATGAGCTACTACCACCAAAACCAGACTGCTCAAAAAATTAAATAGAATGACCTGATTTTTTTTGCTTTTGTTTTATCTATAAAATGGTATGCTGCAGGCTGGCTTGACAGATTCTTGGCACCAGACTGTGTAACCTATCTGTCTTCAAAAGAAACACAACTTGGCAATAGAATATAGCATCAGTTCAAAATTAAAAAAATACTCCCAAGGAAATGTATGTTGAATGAAATGGAAATGCAGGAAGGCACCCACTATCTGCCTGCCTCCAGCACGTCTATATAAAATGCCTAATAGATGGTAATTTTAGTCTCTGACATTGCTTCCTCACTCACTTCCAGGATGTTTTACTCTTACAAAATACCATTTTTGTCCCACATGAGCCTTTTTTATTTAGCTCTCAGTTAAATCTCCATACCACAGGAGACCGGATGAAGCCAATGCCTGAGTTTTCACTGTTTTTGCACCTACAAAATATTCACAGGTCTACTCAAAAAAAAAAAAAAAAGTATTCAGGAATTGCTTGTAATTGTTAAAAACAGAGATTTGCTTCTTCTTTTGCTTTCAGGCTTGGCCCTTTTGTACTCAGTTGTGCCCTGCAGGCACAAGGTGTAATAATTACAGCTTCAGAGAACTGTAGCAGATATGTGGCCTAAGGTGCAGAAAGCCATGAAACCTCAGACTGGATAAACCAGTATGGAGAACAACAGCAAGATGTGTTTTGAACAGCAACAACAGGGCCACTTGTTAGCATTCAACTCTCTGCTTCTAAGTCTTCTCTTGCTTTCTTTTGAAAAACATGTTTACATTTCACCTCAGAGAACTTCTTTCTTTCCTAAAAAAGACCCAACCCAAACCCCAGAAAATATCTAGGTTTCAAACTAACTGAGGCATGGTGAGCCTCAGGGGCACTTACATTACATTCAGCCTGACTCACTTTAGCCATTGGCTGTACTCTTCCTTGGCTGTGGGCTTCTCTGCTGAGGTTGCAGCCACTGTCAGCAGAACAAAACAAACTGCAGGAGCTAGCAGATACAGTACCATGTCTTCTAATGGCAGGATCTTCAGCCATATATCTTCAAGCTATATGATCTTGTGTGCTTTGCTCTATCCCTCTCCTTCTCCAATTCACATAGTCTTTTCATCACTAAGAGTCTTAGCAGAGAAACACTAATCCTTTATGGCAATTTTAGAATAGACTATTTCAGTTGGAAGAGACCTAGAATGATCGACCACTTCTCCAGGAAGCCTGTTCCAGTGTTTGACCACCTTCTTGGTAAAGAAATGCTTCCTAATGTCCAGTCTAAACCTTCCCTAGTGCAGCTTTGAGCTATTCCCAAGTGTTCTGTCACTGGATATCAGACAGAAGAGCTCAGCACCTCCCTCTCCACTTCCCCTCCTCTAGAACCTGTAGGGAGCAATGATGTCGCCCCTCAGTTTCCTTTTCCCCAAGCTACACAAGCCCAAAATCCTCAACCAGTCCTCACAGGACATTTCCTCAGGCCCTTTCACCAGTTTTGTTGTCATCCTCTGGACACACTCAAGGACTTTCACATCCTTCTTAAACTGTGGGTCCCAGCACTGTACACAGCACTTGAGATGAGGCCCCACCAGCACAGAGTACAGCAGGACAATCACCTCTTTTGACTGGCTGATGATGCTGTATGTAATGCACCCCAGTATGCAGTTTGCCCTCTGGGCTGCCAGGGCTCCTATTGATCCCGCTACTGACCAGCACCCCCAGGTCCCTTTCTGCAGAGCTGCTGACCAGCCACTCCCAGTTTATACTTGTGCCTGGCATAAGTAGAAATATTAGCCCCAGGATCATTCTAAATCATTTCACTTTATACCACACCAAGAGGTATGGTGTGGTAAGCCACACTTTGTATCACAGCAAGAGGTGCAGGAACCTTCCCTGGCTCCACAGAAGCCAGAGAAAATAGTAAAGGACCATCTGTCTATGGTTTTAGTCTCCCATGGCAGCGTTCTTACTTCGGAAACTAACATTGTTTCAGCATTCACAAGTTCTTGTGATGGCAAACCAAGTAAAATTACCAGCTGATGGTGTGACTAGGGCAATAAGCAAGACAATTTTGGGGGAGGACATCTTAAGGCAGACAACATAAAGAAGTAAGAGAAACTAAAAATGAGAGCCCCTTGTTCAATAAGGATATGTGCTAATTGGCCTGGCACAATATACAATCTCTTTTCTAGTTCAGTAGAACTAGTTGACTTCCAACAACCCAATTATCTTCTGTAAGTGAGGAATGGAAGGTGGTCCCTTGAGGTCAAGAAGTCACAGGTAGAGAGAAAGGACAAACAGAAATGGATAGAAATGGAAGTGCCCTGAGATTGAACTGATCAGCTTCATGTTTCAAAAAAGCCCTGGAAAACATGGGTCATGTGAGGAAAGGGCAGGAAGATTTGGCTTGGGTTTTGTTAGCATCATGGAGGAGATCAGGGGAGAGAGAAGAGAGTAAGAGCAGGGAGATCATGAGGTTGGAAGCCATGCATACCAATTTTTTTCTTCAAGAAGGATTGGATAGAGGTACTCTAGAAATGCCAGAAATTGCGAAGCTGCGCTTAGGGAATGGGTAAGTAAAATATTATTGAGAGCAGGCAGCATAAAGAACTGAGAATAATATGAATAGCAGTGATGGATGTAGTTGTAAAATGGTCAGGTAGTGGTAGGCACATTTATTCTTTGAGCTGTACAAGAGGAGGAGGAGGACTTGGATCTTGGCAGGAAGCCCAGGTTACAGACAGTGAAGGACTAATGAAAGGTCTGAGTTGACACGGAAGATGGAAGAGGTAGAGCTGTCCTCCGAAGATGCTCGGTTTTTGAGCTACCTTAGATCAAGAAATGGAAGCAAAATCTTTTGCTTACTTGGTCTAAGAGCAGAAGCAGGAATACTTAAAAGGACATGAGGAGGTAAGACTCCATAGTGTGAGAATGATAGTCACTTGAGGTGTGGGAAAGGGGGGAGGAAAGAGCAGAGAGCAAAGAAGAGGACTAAACCAAATTTTCTATGGTAGGCTTTTGGTGCATTAAGCAGAGAGCTTTCTTTTATAACACTGCACTTAATAGCTTAGACAGGCAAGGAAATATAGCAATTTACTGTATTTAGTCTCTTTGCTGCGTCATTCTTCTCTTCTTGTTTTGTATTTATGTAATATTTCTGAAGCCTGAAAGATTATTTTAAAAAACATTCATTTGTCAAAGATTCAAGTCAAAAGGGTTTTTCTTAGGGTCTGCAGATGTTTGGTACAGGGACAGGGAAGAAAGCACTGTATTTACAATTCTATTTCTCTAACAGATAATCAATACATTGTGCTCTGCTGTGTTTAAAAAAAAAGGAGGAATATGGTGCCAAACTGTGATGATAAACCCTTTGTGTCTCGAGTGCACTCATTTTCTAAGGATTACGGGCTGTCCTTTATCAGCCAGTTCACTTCTGAAAGTCCATGGTAGATTCCTGCTTGCCTGTCTGCTCCAAACAGCAGCAACCTCAACTTTATCAGCAAGGAAACCCCCAAACACACCTGTCAGGAGGTAATGCAGAAATATTGCTTTCTTAGGGCAGACCCTCACAGGCAAATCTTACCTTTTTCTCTGGTAAAAACTGCAATAGAAAGCTGACTCTGGAAGTAAGGTATTTATAAACAGCCATTTCTGTCTTTCATTGTTTTAATGTGTTTTGGTTTGAGTTGGTTTTGGTTTTTTTTTTGAAGAGAGGGGGAAGGTTGGGATTTTGGGGTAGTTATTTCCTTTGTGCTCAGGCTGAAGGGAAACGGTCCTTCAGCATCTATTCACCTATTCTAATGTGCTCATTTATCTAGTGTTGGAAGAGTTGTGGGTAAATGGGGCTAAGGTCTAACACATAAATGTCTGCCAGCAAAAGATGTTTTAGCAGGTTAATGAGGAACTTGGTAACAGCCTAGTAAGGTCATTGCAAAATCATGTTTCTTTTTGCTGAAATCACTTTAGCCTTTTAAAACCACATGAAAATACTCTTATACTTTACAGAGAGATTTTGTTGAATTGAAAATGGTGTAGATAATACGTTTTTCTAGGGTATTTTTAGCAGAGGTAGGAAGAAACCAGTGTGAAATGGACATCTCTACTTGCTACTGCAGTTGGCGAGACAGAGGAGGGCAGAGGGCCCTAATTTTGTCAGCTCAGATTTGCTGTGCCCTGGTTTTCTCTGGAGAGCTTTCAAGGGTGACTCTTCCCTCAGTGACAAGCGATATCACCCTGAGGCTTCTCCTACGATACAATACAGTTATCAGCAATATGGCTCCAGGATCTAAAAGTTATGAGTGGCCAACCAAAATGAAAAATGAACAGCCCTGGGGGGTGCTTGCAGCCACAGCATCACTGGGCAGGCCTGCATGCTCAGAGGTGAGGCAAGAGTCCAGCTTTTCTTCAGCCAGAAGAAACTGGCTGAAGAAAAGCTGAGTCCAGTTTTGGGCAGGAATTAAGATTTACAGTTGTGGTCAAGCACTCAGAAACTTTATGTGTCTGGGAAGTGCTATGCAGAATTATGCTGCCCTACAATGTAATTGCAATTTGTCACCAAAAAGAAATACAACCCTTAAAGACAACAACTATTTTACATATATAATATATATATATATTTTAATTGAAGCATACTTGTTTACTAATTCAGGTTGCACTGCAGACTGGAGAGAGAACTGAGTTTTACAAGCTTGCTTTTTAATCTCAACGTTTTTTCACAAGGGAGCAGTTGTAATGCAGAGATGTCTGGGTGAGATACCTGTGCAAAAGCAATCAGTTTGGCTCTGCCACTGCACTGCTCCATGTGGCTGAAATTATTCTGCTGGAAAACAAGGTAAACTTCCCCATCAACTCCATGCTGCTGCAGCTACCGCAAGACTAATATTCCAGCTGCATCACCTTTCGCCCTTTAGGTAGATTTTCTGGGGAAAAAGAGCTTATTAAAAGTACAATGACCTTTAACATATGTGGCACTTTTCTTCCACTTCTGCCACTGGTCTGGAAAAATCCCCTCTGAGAAATAAGAGCTATAGCATTTATAAGACTCAGCTTTTCAGTTGGGTGATCTAACAATTCATCCAGGAAGCAGGTTAATATGGTCACGTGTGCAGGAACTGGGGCTCTTAAAAATTAGTTGTGTCATAATTATTTACTTTAGAAAAACATTATTAACTTTTACTCACCACTTTTCCTCCTCTACTTGGACTCCTATGGACTGGAACTTACTGGTTGCTTTATTTTCAACTGATTTGTTAGACTCTTCAGCACCATCAACCTTAAAAAAAATAACCAGCTAATTATAATGTATTTTAACAGAGATACAGCCCAGCTGCTTAAAATTTCTATGCATAGTAAGTGTCTGCATATATAGCTTGTACCATAAGTACCTTCATCTAGTCAGATAGTTTATCCGTGGTGTGCCCATTTCTGATGTTATTAGTGAATATTCATCATTCTTGTTAATCTATAAAGCATTTCTGGTAAGAATTCAGCCTGCAAAATGCAGACGGTTTATCCAATATTTTCTGGAGTCTGGATGCTCACATTTTGCAGAGCAAATCTCTGAGCAGCTGTAACTCCACAAACTCCATTTGCTTGATTTTACCTGTTAGTCTGTATATGTGCACATACATGAACTCATGTCAAAATTATGAGTTTATTTTGTTTAAATGTTAGTGCCCTGGATCAGAGCACTGTACAGATAAGATTTAAAGAAAACAGATGCTGCTCTTGGATGCATTTTCTTTACTGCTTCATCATGCAAACAGGTGGTCCCCAGGAGCGGAGGCAGGAACTTTATACCACCTCCCCATCTCTGTGAGGAGATGTATACCAATGGTATAAAGTTAAAATTTAACACACATTTAAGATATGTCTTTGAGCAGAATCACAGAATTCTGGGTCAAATCAGTGCAGCTGTTAATTGCTAATGCTATATATGAGATTACTAGTCATACAAGAAAAAATATTCCTGGCACACAGAATTTTTGGACCACAGCAGGATTACAAAGTGGCCTGTGGATTCGCTCTGATTCTGGGTGTACAAAATCTCCTGCTGTAGTTAACATCTCTTCCACCAGTAAATAAGCTTGTTGTTGAGAGCCACTTGAACAGTCTATGCAGGAAAAGTGCTCAAGGAGGGATGAAAGTTACAGAGCGCTCAAAGAACTGAGGTACTTCCCTGCTACTGAGGCTTTTGGGGAGATAACTATGCCTTAAATCCTATAACTAAGAGACAGAAGGAGCCTTTTGATGGAAGGGTTTTTTTTTTTTTTTTTGTTTTTTTTTTTTTTTTTTTTTTTTTGCTTTACTTTGTTTTTTGCTCAACAGATTTACAGCAAAGGCTTGGGGTGCAGCCCCCAGTGCCCAAAAGTGACTGAGGCGTTCAGAGGACACACGTGGAGGTCCATCACAAGTACACATTAGGTTTGTTTGTTAGAGGAGGAAGCAAACCAAGACTATGCCTCTGCAGCTTGCCTCACTCTACAATGGTGGGCCAAGCTATAATTAAGGTGCATACCTGGTCTGAGTACAGTATAAGCCTAAACTAGGTTCTTTTACAGTCAGTGGAGAGAGACTGACTCCACATTGCCAGTCAGGGCTGACAGCCTACCTAGCTATTTTAGGGCAGTTGTTTCTAAAAGAAGTAATTTCTGGCAGCAACAGCTATTTTATGGTATTTCCACCCCCAGACTACCTCTTCAGCCGTGCCAGCATGATTGCGTGTGCAATGATGCTGCAAAATGGACCAGCAAAGTAGTTTTATTTGTGAAGCCTGTCTGACTCTAAAAATCTCATTGATAGGCACAACTGGGAGGGTGGCATGGTGCATGGGCAGGAATCCTGTAAGACTGTATCACTGCTGAAGGCTTTGCTTCACATAATCCCACTTTGGCATCTCCATCGGTTTGTATGCAAAATTTACCCTGGCAGTGCCTCATGACCATCCCCAGGCAGCTTTCACATATGATTATGTTGGTCATCTGTAAATTTCAAAGTTTCAAAGGCTTGAACAGCATTTGGGGCTCTATTTTCCTCAGATCTCAGGAAACTGAGGCCTCTATACTTCCAAAAGCAGCATTTGTTACTTGCAAAAACACTACCTGAAGAAAAGACAGCAGGGAGATGGCGTCTCAAGAGCCCTGCTTCACATCACTGTTGTTCATTTTGGCTTCTGCAAACATGGAAATGATTTTTTTCTGCCTATTATTTTGCAGGGTGTTTGTCTGCTAAGGAGTCTTTGTTGCCTTGCTCAGTGAAATGAGGAATTACAACATTAGGCTTGACTGAGAATGGGAATAAGTAATAGAAGAGCTTTCCTCTATCCTTGTCCTACCTGGATCCTGCTCTTGTGCTTAACACTGGACATCAGCCCTTCTTTCAGAATATATCCAAAACAAATGTCTGTGAAGCAGAAAAAGGCTACAACCAAGGCAGTGAACTGAACCCATGTGAAATAGTAATTATTGTCCTTCCAAGAAGAAGTAAGAGAAAAGCCACAGCTTCACCAGGAGCTGCCCCTGGGATGGCATGCTACTTCTACACAGCACCTCTAATCTCATCAGGCTGATGCAGAGATTTCATGGTAAATTCTTAGGCTTTGCTAATCAGATAAGCCTGTCCAGGCACATAGTGCTGTGCTTACAACCTCCATCTGCAAGAAAAATATCATGTCTTCAGGCTGATAAACTGTGGATTGCTATTCTATTTCCTTGGGGTTCATCTCTCATCAAAACCCATGTTGATTGTCAGTTGATTGTAAGTTCGAGTACTTCGTTGCAAAAGCTAATCTTGCAGATAGCTGGAGTCCTATGCACATTCTTTTCTTTATTTTTTATTTTCTTTGGGGGGTAGGCGTATGGGAAAGATTAATTAAGAAAGCAGACTACATTGATCTAGTTTATTTGCTCTTCTTCTTTCTGTAAATAGAAATGAACACTGGCAGGGTTAGTTTTCCTTTTTCATTCCACTAGAGGTAACAAAATGTAATTTCTTTCACAAGGGCAACTCAGAAAGAACTTATCCTCTGCTCTTGAGGCTGAGATGGGAACAATGCTGCCTCATTCAAGTGGCTACCAGTCATTATGAAATGCATGAATAAGCAGTGACAATTAATTCACTGAGGCTGGACGAAAATATTTTTTGGGTGATAGTGTAATGTAAATCACTGTTTTACACATTCCCTTTCAGTGATTTAATTCATGCCTTTCTGACCCCCGCTGTGTTATGATTCATAGATTAGTGCTCATGTGTGTAATTTAACAAAGCTGAATAACAAGCAGCAAGGAGACTTAAACAAATCATTGCATCTGATGTTTTTACGATAAATTAGGAAAACATCATTAGTACCATGCAGAATGATTATGCTGCTGCAATTTCTACATAGGTACCTGCCAGGAAAAGAAATAAAATACACAAAACATTGCATAACAAGTAGTAACCCAGATGTAGAGATCCAAAACAATGACAGGCAATAATCCATGTACTGTACTGTACCTGTATTCCAATAGATAAGCATCTGTTTTTCTTGAAGTGGTCCTTCTTTCTATCTTCTACTGCAACAGTGGCAATGGTTGTGGTGGTGGTGACGGTGGCAGTATTGTTGCCTACGTGTTGACTTGCAGGACCGTGGATCTGAGCATTGGCAGCTTCAATAGCAGCTGTCAGCGCCTTCATACTGTCCAAGCTCTCCGTGGAGTTGCTAAGTCCAGACTGACTGATGATATCTCCCCTCTGTCCATGCCCATCCATATACGCATCTTGGGCAGACTCTGTGCTGCTCTGGGCTGTGATGGAAATAAACGGTTTGGTGGTAGTTCTTGGTGGGACTGGAGGTGGTGTCTTCTTATAGGTGGTAATGCAGGATGACACTGGAAAAAAACATTTAAGAGTTCTTGATTTATCAAGGTTGCAGGGAAAATGGGTGCAAATACGATGTCCATGCACCAGTGAGCATGGACAGAGAAGATGTACGGAGGACACTGTTACACAGAACCCCCAAAAGCGGCAATGTAAAGGGCCATGGAAATACCTCGCTTATGAGTGTCCTCTGTTCCCACAAATGTGAGTGGCAGAATTGCCAGTAGAGGGAAAGAAGTTACCTATTTACCAATTTCCTCCTTAGTCTTTTTAGGATTGTTTTCCTCAGTATATTGACTACTAACTGTTCTAAGTCCCATGAGAACAAGTCCTTCCACCAAAATGTTTGTTCTGCTTGTGGCTTCCAAACAAGGCTCACAAGGATGATGAGTCTCTCACCACTTATCCTAGATAAGCTTTACTTCACGCAGCTTTATTGCAATTGTTTTCTGTCTCTCTACCCTGTCCTACTGTATTTACCAAGCTTATGTAGAATTTTAAACTACATTTTGCTGCTCAGAGAGAGATCCTCAAACCTCTGTATTTCTTGCTATAAAACATCTCACTTTTTGCACAGACTTCTGAAATACTTCTAAATGCTCTGTAAGCCTCTGACTCTGAGGACATATTTAAAACAGCATTTTGCCACACCTAAATTTCTCACCATAAATAACAACATATCAGTCCTGGAGAAAAACTGCTTGATTTTACACACAGGGAATAATGAAGTCAATGGCTAAAGCCTGTCAGTGAGTGGGACTACTTAAAGGAAAGTATAAGTATAAATGCTTGTAACAACAGATGCTTGAATAGAAGTTCATGAGAACTCCTCTTTGCCTATTTTGAAGGCCATGCTCTCTTTTTAAGTGCTGCTGTATGGATTTAGAAGCTTAGCTTGACATTCCCAGCTTAAAACCTATTGGCCTGTGTACACAGAATCACATACATGGAGACAGAAATGTCTTCCTTTAAGGGATAGTTGGCATCTCATCATTATTGAAGTCCTGGAATGCTTTCAAATGAAGAAAGAAAGTCCATTAAGAACAAAAAACAATCATCATATGCTCTATTTTTTAAGAAAATAAATACAGGCATGAACCTGTGCAAAGTTCAGACACAAATGTGTTAACATAAATTCTTATTAACGGTAATCATATGGCACGAAATGAATCATCAGATCATTTTAATTGGCAGACGTCTATGCCACCCACATAAAAGGTAACTCTACTACAGCTGTTCTGCTTTCTGTTTGTACTGTACGTGCTTGTTGAGCCAGAACCCATTATGGTATTAATTTGACTAGCTCAGATCCATATGCCTCATCTCCAGATAGCTGTAGGAATAGTTACAATGTAAAAGGTGTTTCCAGGGCATGAAATCACATGGGATTTTTTTAAGGGACTGTAGGATAAGTTTCTGATAACATGTCTGAACTCATGTTAAACAAGTTGAATGCTAATGGAAAGAGTGTTTCAAAGGCAGTGAGGGTTTTGAAACAATGATTCACTTCTGAAAAATCAAACAGAAACCACAGCACCTTTGAGAGGAGAGATGGCTAAAAATGAACTTGTCAAATTTTAACTCTGTGGAAATGAATAGTGGATTAGGGGTTAAAAGTGTTTTTCAAAGTGCTTATGGCGAGATCAGTATCTGGAACTAACAGAAAGGATGACAGTTTTACCAAGGGGACTGTGAATTTTGTGCCATTCTTCATTGGTTTTGATGGTGTCAAAAAGTATTCGGTGTGACTGTGCACATTCAGGTAAATTGGCTGCTGTTGCTGCAGCACAAGCGTTTACTCCGGGACTTTCAGAGAATTGTGGAGGTTGCTGCTTGGGTGATGATATCCCAGGAACAACCCAGGTGGTTCATGGTCTGGAGAATGTTCTCTGAGTGGTGGAAATGCAATCTGAAATTCACCACTGAAGAATTCAAAGCACATACATACACATGCATATATCCAGGTAATGCTTTGGGAAGCTGGTGCCAAACTTGTCTAATAGAGATTGGTGTGCAGTGCTGCTTTGCAATTCAGCTAAGTATAAATTGCACCATTTAAAATATGCTAGGTAAGGTCATTGTGGAACTCCTGGGGACATGCCAGCAATTTCAGGACATCCCAGCAAGGCATGTAAGTGTCATTTTTCCTACATAGCAGATAGGAAAATGATAATGAAACACTCTCAGAAAGTGCTCTTAGGTAGGAGAGAGAGCATCAAAACCAAAAAGCAAGCCTTGTCCCCACATCACTGGTCATCCCCCACTAGAAAGGGAGTCAATAGCAACTGTCTGTCAACTGTTACCATGCACTCTGGACACAGCAGCACAAATACAGAAATGCCTGATTAAGATGTCTTTCATTCTGTTGGTAAATGTACTCAATGAGGAGTCTAATCCACACTGCAATGAAAGATGTTTGCACTCAGCTAATTAAATCTGAAGTTATTCTTAAGAGGGGGAGAGAATTGACAAGTCATACGGTGAAATTGTAAAGAGAAACAGCAAACGTTCTTTAAGCAAGTCAAAACAAATCCTCGGTTTCCTGGAGTCATGCAGCACATACTGTACAGCTCTGGAGAAGCAGAGTGTGCGAGTCATAAAAGAACCCCAGGCACTTCATTACTGGAAATGATGTAAGCTCCTGCCGCTCCTCTGCAGAACCGACAACAAAACAATGCTTGGGCTGCCGCCGCTGTCGGAGGCAGCTGTGCTCTCAATGTCAGAGCTGGCTGAGCCCTCCAAACGGCTGAAGCAGAACGAGGGGAGGGATTCGGTGCATCAGTTTTTCTCTGGGTGCTTTCAAGAACCTGGCAACTTGTGACATGGCAACCTGAAGGATCTGCCCACTGTTCAAGTGGCTATGGTATTTTCAATGCCAAGCTGCTCAAAAACCAAAACAAGTACTCCCCAAGAAAAATGAGAAACCCCTGGCATTCTCCTTGTATAGCCAAGAGAGCCTGAGTGTTCAGTCAGTGCCTGGGAAGAGCACATCACATTGTGCTCTGTCCCTGCGGGCAAAGGGGAAGCTCATCCATCCAGCTCTCCCGCACCAGAGATGGACTGCCCAGCAGGAAAACTCAGAGGGAGAAGATCACAAGAACACAGGACACATGAAAAAGATGGAGAAATCTTCACTTGACACACAAGGAACTTTCAAGGGGTTTTGCACATGAAAGTTATTTTAATTCACATCAGGAAGTGAATTTGAACGGCTGTATAAATTCCCTGATAAATATGCTCTTGGACATGGATCAAAGAGCGAAGTTCTGTAGGAGACTGGAGAATCAAGTCAAAGTAGTCTTGTTTTTCATTAAGATTGTTTAGACATGGAGTTTATCAGAAATATCTTTTTGAATAGCAAATGTGTATATGAACCCCCAGTTTGTCACAATATAGACCAGCTTTTCATAGTGCTTAGAGTACACATGCTGCTGGAGCAAGTATGCATTCCTCTCCTAGGGCATATGCAATGCTTAATCCAGAAACTAGTTAAGTCATGCACAAGAATCTTCCGACTCCCAAAGTGCCTTGAACCGGGCCCACCGTTTCCAGCTGTATTAATCTACCAAGTAAAGCTCTCCTTTTCCTTTTGATCTTTATCCTTCTGCTGTAGCCTGCCTTCTGGTTACAGTGTAATCCTAAATACTTAGTGAAAAAGCACTTTCTCCAGATTGAGAATAAAAAAACCCCCAGTCATGGTGTTTGTCTTCCTAGCCATTATTTCCAAACAGCTAGCTCATGGGACAGGAATTTGGAACAGGGAGTGTCAACCACCCAGTTCAGAAGGAAGTCTAATGATAAAAAAAATAATCCCAGATTGCATAATAATAAAGGCTTGAATTTGAATGTTTCATTGTAAGAGCACTTCAGTTGTTTAAACATGCTCACTAGGGAGATGAGCCCTCAGGAGCAAACATCAGCACACAAACACAAATCTTTAGCTCAGCGCATGGGTGCTCAGGAAAACCCCAAGGCAGATTAATATTTGTGAAGAGATCAAATTCGTGCAGTACTTTGAACAGTTCAAGTGATGAGATATGTAAACAATATCTTCCTAATTTGGCAGCCTCATATTCACTTGTTAACTTGGTTAACAAATACAGGAATAAATGAAAGTGCTAATGTAATGTTAATTAACATAATAGTGTTTCTCTTGAGAAAAAAGACTAATTCCAGAGTTTGAAAGAAGCAGTAAACGACAACTTGAGCACAAGTATTAAGGTACAAGGCAGGAGTGCTTCTACCCCACACAGATGTGCCTCGGTCTTCTGGTTTACTGTCTGTTAAATAGGTGTGCAAATAGCAGTGCCCTTGCATCTCACACAGCTGCAACACAAAACACGCGTGTAGGCACATCCAAGCAGACCTGAGCCTCACAACTGCAGCCCCCAAGCTCCCCACACAGAGGTGCAGTGCTTGATTTGGCTTGTTAGAGTTGTTATGCTCTTTACCATGCACTTATTTCCTTACTTTATGGAGATCTGTGGGGGAATGTTTAGAAATAGGGTTTCAGATCCCATATTGCTATTTATACATGAAAAAAATTGGTATGAAAACAGAGCATGTGTTTTCCTAATAAAAAGCTATTTTCATATAGCAGATGGCTTCTGAAGATGTAGAGATTTACTATTACAAAACCGAAATGAAGATTTTTATAATAAGTTCTAAACTGCCCAAGAGAATAATATCAGAGTGAGTTATGGATATCATTATCCCAAATGAGAACTACTGAGATCTATGTACCACACCATCAGGACTTCTGCCAAGACCATGGTTTTTCCTCACCCCCACCACAGCCAAGCCAGACATCTTAGCTGGTAAAAGCCTAAGCCACACTGGGTTAAGAAACAGTCATATTGCTAACTAAAATCCTGCAGAAACCTATACAGAGTATCTATAAATGATCTTCACTGCGCACAGTAGTACCACAGACGTACTCTGAGGTCTAAAAGCTGATGCTGGTGACCATAAGTCTGGACATTTTGTTTGCAAGTAGGGTGCCTCCAGCTTCCCAGCTGGATACAGTAAAGAATATCCTGAAACGTAGGAGAGGGGTGAGACTAAAGATGGCTCATCCTGAATCTTAAATGGACTGAGTTAGAAAATCTGCACATGCACAGTCAGTGGATGATACTTGAGTATTTCTCCAGCTGATGGAGGCTGCTGATGCCAGTCAGAAGTTTAATTGCTATCCCAGGGAAGCTGAATTAGTGTACAGAGAACAGCCAAAGGTTTCTGCTAGATGCAGTTTATGACTAGGATATCATCATAAATTATGGATGCACAGACAAATTCAGTGCAAATTCAAGCAAATAGGTGGCTTCCTATGAAACCTATTTCACTCCTTGTACTATATAGCCATAGCTGAACTTCTCCGTACATAAAAATCACCAGTATGTTAGCAGCACACAACTAAGAAATTCAACTCATTTAGCCTAAAAACCAAGACATCTATAGACAACTGAAACTCTGGAAAAAAGATTTTGCGTAAACTAAAAGTCATTACCCAAAGTGGATCGTTGCTAGGATGGCTTATACTACTTTACTTCTGAAAACCATGATTTTTACTGGTGTCAAGCAATTAGGATTTGGCTTTATCTTTCCTGAAGAGATAAAATATGTAAGAACGGGACCGTGTGCAAACCCTAGACTTGATTTTAGTTAATGCATACGAAATGCCTTGCTTTTTTACCTGGAGTGAGTAGTTAGAGGCGACGGCAGTAGCATTTGCTTCTGTCATTCCCTCACCAGCAGCTGTCTATATGGGATTGAACTGCACTGGACCTGAGGAGATGGTGCTTTACAGATGGGTTAGATCCTGGCCACTGGCCCATGGGAAGTGATGAAACTATATACCCACAGAAACATATGAATAGCCGCTCTAACCGAAATTCAGGCTGAGCAGGAAGTCAGAAGTGAGACTGTTTTGGCCTTGCCCTTAAACTCTGGCTACCAACGAAACGCCTGGAAAAACAGCACCAAGAACTGCAGGGATGAAGATGTGTCTCTTCTGGACACATGCTCTCTGAGAGTTTTGAAGATTCAAACTGCTTTAAAACAGTCATGGTGGAAGGTATGTGATACAGAACATCAATCTCTACCTTCAATGAAGCATGGTGGAGGAGTGAAAAGAAAACCAGTACAGCAGTGTGGTCTTTTTTAGTTAGCATGTGAATTATTTATCATGTCTTTTCATCTGCACAGCGTTTGTTTTTTTTCCTGAGAAAATCAGGGAAACACTGGTTGATCTATAGTTTAAACCTAGTGAACCATTCAAACGCTTTCTTCACTTAAAATACTCCACTAAGCCCTTCATACTTCTGCCCCATTTTGGAGCAGTCATGGATAATAAGAAAAATTATAATTTCAGATTAAAAAAGGATACTTTAAAATATTTTATGTTTCAGAACTTATGTGTCATAAAATCACCATGGTAAGAAATTGATGAGCTTTCTGAATATCAATCAATACATGCATTGTACAAAATACATTTATGGAAACCAGAGGAAACCTGGTAAAATATGTTAGTTTATCCTACTTAGACCAAAAATGTATAAGTAAATAAATGTAATAATATGCAGGTTGATGAAATCAGATTCTTTTGCTTTATTTTCAAGGAAGCAACTTCACTGGCACTTTGATATAACACTTTTTTATGTGTTACTGCAGGACTCTCAAATTCCAGAATTTACATCTTTTTCCCTATGGCAATACTGTTAATAAAACAAAATGGGAATTTCTTTTTTTAATGTGGAGTTGTGCTAACCAAATACAGACACATATATATAAGCAGCTGTTTAAGTAAATAAAAAGTGCAAGATCGAATGCCTGGATTTTCAGAAACACAAGGCGTTGAACTCTCTGCAAGTATCTAGCTGCCTTAGCCAGAAAGATGTATTTAAAAAGTTTTGAATCCAAAATATGTGCTCTAAAAATATAACCATTTATTTTTTGGCTGCTGAGGAGAGGTTGAATTTAAAGACTTTGGCTACAAAGGTACTTTGCAAGTTCTTGCTGCTAATCACTAGAAAACCTCTTATTTACATTTCTGGATTCTTGAAAACCTGACCTGAACTGTGAATACACAACCTATACCAGCAGCTCTTTCAACATGCCAAAAAGTGAAGCCCATACTTGCCACTCTGGGTGTATTACGATAGGTGCTATTTCTCAAAATTATCATGTAACCGGTGCTGGACATATTAATATACCCTTGTGTATATGGTTTTCCTTCAGTTACAGATGGAATATTTAACATCTGAGCAGCCAACACATAGGATTCTTGAACCCTATCAAACCTGAAGATACATCAGGGCAGATGTGGGGTCAGAACCAAGCCCACATGTTACTAAAGCTCTCCTGCAGCAAGTACTGTGGGTTGTGCCCTCCTTCATAGTTAATTAAGAACTGTATTTTGTCCTTCTTGAGCCTCTGCTGCCAATCTTTCATCCTCCCTCAGTGGCAGTGGAGCTAACTGATGATAGAGCAAGTTTAGCAGTCAGTCATTTTAGGAGGAGCTTGTCATGAATTCGATGGAGAAACTGCAGGTTGGAATAGGACAGTTTTGTTACATAGGAGGTTGGACTAGAGAACAATTAGGATTCTCCTCTTCTAAATCTGTGAATCCCAGAAATTAACCTGTGAACCTGGAGGAGGCATAAGCAAGCCAATTATCTCTGAGTAATCTGATCATCTAGACTTTAAGTTAGCTAGGTATTAATGTAGTTGGACACAACTTTTTTCAACATTACTGCAAGGATTTTATTTTCAAGCTTTTCACTGCAACCACCTTTCAAAAGGAAATACTTGGCTGGGGTATTGACACTTCAAAGTGTGCTTTCTGTATAAGAAAAAAATAACTGTAAAAGTTGTTCCCTTTTCTTCAATCTGTAAACGTACCTTTGTTTGCTGCTGATGTTAGCAAGAAAACAAGCTTCTACTGGTTTTTACTCCCAGTGGTTTTCTGAATACTTAATAAACTTAAGGTAGGATAAGGAGAATTCTGTATCATTACACGCATTGGCATCAAGCTGGTCCCACAGAATTTGATTAGTGATGCATCTAAATTGGCTTAGAAATCAATTAGTTTAAATTGCTGCAAACACACCCCTGATGTGGACACATTTAGAAGTGTATTGTGACTGATAAGGTCTTTTTTATAACTTAAATGAAAATGCAGTGGAAATACGAGTGATTCCCTCCAAGAGTTTATTCCAATTAACTGTATCAGTGCAGTGATTTTAAACTTATTTCCTCCAGTGCCATGGTGTGCAAAGCTGCACATTGTTATCAATTACATCCATTTGAATCCACTGAAAATATATAGGTATAATTTAACCCAATGACAATTTGTGAAGATTAAGAGCCCTCTTTAATTTTCTGGCCAAAACCAGTTCTAAAGATTGCCCTATTTGAGTTAATTTGTGCCTACATGGTTTGGTTACTTTTACATCTGGGACTTTTTAAAAGCTGCAATAAAACACAGAACACAGTGAGCAGCATTGTTACTAATGAACTTTTCAAAGCTGACCTGCACTGGTTCTGTACCATGAGAAATATGCACATATACATATGGGACAGTTATAATCCTCCAGCCATGAGGGGACTAGTATACACAGCAGTTTTGCATGTTATTCAACCCTAAGGCTGTCCAGAGGCTTTTAAGCAACCAAGAAAGTTGTTGCTCTGATGTAGACCATTCAAATGTGTTTAACACAACCTATATGAGATGGAATTCCCTATTTTTATTATAATAGACACCTACTGTGCTAATCAAACTTCCTCATGATACTGATGAGTATAGGTTGTATTTCCTCACAGCAGAAAGCACTTTGTCACCTGATCCAGCAAAGGACTCAAATATTTTTAAACTCTTAAAAGAAAGTATATACTTAAGCTTTTTTGCTCAGTCCCCAGTGGTATCAAGGCTTTACTGCTTTCACATTGCCTCAAAAGTCTACCTTTCAATTTATTTTGAGAATTTTATCTTATTTTATGCTACTTGATATCTGAGATTATATTAGTTTGGCTAAGAGTTAAAAGTTATTCAAATGACAGCAATGATGAAGGGAAGAAACTGTACAAATGCCAAAGACAAGAAAATAAAAGCCAGTACAAACTAAAAAAAGAATGTGATTGATAAAAACAACACGAACAACTTTTTAGCTGCTACAAATTGCCATGAAGCACCACAAGAACTGATTTATATCATTTTACTATCAGTTTCAGTGTAGTTCCCTGTAACTCAAAAGAGCTATGCAGGTATAACCACACGCTATATTATTCTCATAGAATCATAGAATAGTTAGGGTT
>NW_009943593.1:0-1206 GCF_000696875.1 Nestor notabilis
GGCGAGGGGGGGCGCAGGGCTAGAAGCATTGTTGGACTCCACCACACCATAACATCTTCATCAAGATCCCAGCCCGTGTGTCGTCTTCTTATTTTTTTCTTTTTTTTGTTCTTTTTGTCTGCCACTTTGCTATTTTTTGGGGGGGACGGCAACCAAACTGGCCATTCCCACCCCGAAACGCCACCTCAAGGCCAATTTGAGGCTAGAAACTTGCTTGTTCCAGCATTGATCCGTCCCCTGCCTCTCCCTGCCCCACTTCCCTCGCCCCGGAGAACTCTCCACTTGGCTCTCTGACTTCCTGGCTAGTTGAAATCTGTCTGTCCCTGGGTGGCTGTCCGATGGTTGTTAATAGGACTGTTTTCCTCCTTTTTGTAGGCCTATGCCATTCAAGGACAGTATGCCATTCCACAGCCAGATGTAAGTTTTGTTTACAACTTCTTGTCTTAAAATCCACCCCTTTTCCTCCTCCCCCGTTCCAAAACGTTCTCCGTGCTCTCTCGACTCGAGCCGTTGGGGCTGAACGATCTGAGCTGCGATTACCCCCACAAAAAGATCCGCCACCTGCATCTGAGCTGAGCTTCCCCCCCAAAAAAGCTCACCCTCCTGCAGCCAGCTTCACCCGGCCTCAGATCCCTCCTTTTGCCTTCCCTCACCCCCTTTCTGAACGCTTCCCCCTCCTTTCCCTCCTCCCAGATATCATTTTTCCCCCCCCCCTTCCCTACCTTTTCCCAGCTTGGCATTTCACACCAGCTCCAGCTTCTCCCTTGCCCTCCCCTCCTTAAACTGGGCACGCAGCCCCTCGGGAGGAAGCTCGGGAGGAAGCCAAACCAGCACATGGTGGGTCACTGTCATGGTGGCTCTCCTGGGACGCTTGGGGACAAGGAAAGGGGGGTTTTAGACCCAGCCCAGGCTGTCGCCAGCCTGTTGGAGGGACCCTTTGGCATTGCCACCGGCGCTGTTGGCCACCACCATCCTCCGGCACCATGCTCATCCCGTAGGGCTGATCTCTGCTCCTGGCACCTTTAGAGCAGTGACTGGAGGGGGGTGTGTGTGTGTGTTTTGACACAACCAGGCCAGGGAGGAGAAGGGTTTAGAAGGAAGCTGGGCTATAAAGAGCTTCTCTGGCGGCTGGACCGAGGGGGGGCTCCGTCCCCACGTCCCCCCGTCCCCCCTCGCTGCTCCCTGCATGGCGCGGGGCAGGCCCTG
>NW_009943594.1:0-1878 GCF_000696875.1 Nestor notabilis
ATTCCTGCTCCAATGTGCTCATTTATAAACTAACACTGAATGTCAAGTACGTAATACTACATGTTAAGAGCTTCGTACTGCCATTCTGACCATTCAAAACCATATGGTTAATTCCTCCTTTCCATGAACAATGCATGGCATTGTCTGAAATACTGTAAGCCTGAAATTCATTTTTCTTTCCACTTGCACATCCTTAGTGTACACAGAACTCACATTTTTCACGCTTTCATATTCTTCTCAACAACTGTAACATTAGAAAATTTAATTTTAAATTTCATTTAAAGAGACAAAATTTATCTGAATTTCAAAGAAGTTCCTGTAAGAAGAAAGAGTATCATTACCTGTATGATACAGTTTATGAGAATATTAAATGTGGCACTTGATGCTTTTGAGGTTTGAAAGATGGAGTTCATTAGCACCTATGAATGTTTGTATTTCCAAAAGAGGTAGAAAAGAAAAGCAATTACCAGGTCACAGGCTAGATTAATACGCAAGGGCATCCTAGTTATTCTTCATACAATGGTGAGCTCACTGAATGCACATACAGGGTATGGTTATAGGCGATACTGAAGAAAATGAATTTATTGCCAAGAGTTAGCTTAGAAGATCAACTAAAAGTAGACTACCCTTGCTGCTTCTCATTTTTGGGGGTCACGAAAAGGAAGCTTCACAGGCACCAATCTCTATCATTTAGAGGACTTTGATTAGCTCTCCAACTTCAGATTCACTGCTCTTTTGACACAAGAATCAAACTTGATCCAAAATTGCCAGTTTTAAATCTTAGGCCTCCCTTGCTCTTGGAATTTCCAGGGCTTGATTATCTAAGATTCATACCACTTCATATGAGGTCTGTCTTGACAGCAGTTACACAGAATAAGTACATCTTCAGTTTCCTACATGAGAATATTGGGGTTGGGGGTGAGATCGCACAGCAATGCATCTGCTTTTGTGAATTTTATTTGTTCATTTTCTTCCCTCTTTTATTTTCCTTTCTGCAGTACAGTTCCTACTTAATTATTATAGAGGCAATGATTCATTGAGCCTTATTCTGAACATCACCCAATGAAGCCTTTTTTAGGAGTGACAGCTATATAAAGAAAACACTGCCACTCACTTATTAGGGGTGACCTGACCTAAACTACCTATGGCACATGACTTTTTCTTTTTCATGGAGTGAGGTTATGACTGAACTGTTGAATCAGAAATGAAATTACAGGTTTGTGTGCTTTAAAATCTGTTAATCATTTCATCTTTTCAATCCTATTTTAACAGGATAAGCAGAAGGACAGTGTACAGAATAAATTACTTATTAAATGGCATATGTACACATTTAATACTATTAAGGCACAAACTGTCAGACAAAACAGAATCAGAAATGGAGACAGGAAGGAGATGGTCCCCATGGCCAGGGCAAAAAAGGTCAAGAAATGGGAAAGAAATTGATTCCACAAAATCAAAAATCTATGCAGCAAATATTGCCAGGAACCATGCCAAAGTCTAGAAAAGCAAAGATTAGATTGGGTGATCTAAAGTGAAGCAGGAGGGCCAAGGGACCTCCATGGATGGATAAGGAGCTGCTGAGGAAACTTAGAGGGGAAAAAAGAAGTTTACAGAAGGTGGAAACAAGGACAGGCGGCCTGGGAAGATTACAGGAATGTTGTCCGGGAAGCCAGGGACCAGGTCAGGAAAGCTAAGGCCCAGTTAGAATTAAATCTGGGATGTGAAAGATAACAGGAAAGGCTTCTATAGGAACACAGCAAATAAAAGACAGATTTACAACAACGTGGGCCCTCTCCAGAAGCTATCAGGAGAACTGACCACCCTGGATTTGGAGAAGGCTGAGGCTGTTGACTTCTTTGCCTCAGTCTTCACTAGCAA
>NW_009943595.1:0-2461 GCF_000696875.1 Nestor notabilis
AGCCGCGTGCTCCGAGGGGCTGGGCGCAGGCACCCAGTGGGCTGTGTGCATGTGGGGAGGGGGTGAGAGGTCCCCAGGGGGTGGGATGGGGATGGAATGGGAGAAGGAAGAGGCAGGAGGAACAAAAGGCCCTTGTGCCAGCAGCCAGCTGGGGAGAGGCAGCAACACGGGCAGGAGAGGATCCGCAGGGGCTGCGCGTGGGGCGTTGCCTCTCACGGCGCTGGGGGCTATGCTCCTCAAGGGTCAGCAATGACACCACAGGCTTCATGCCCCGAATCTGCCCCCATCACCCCCAAAAAGCCATCCGAGGCTAGGGCAGTAAGCAGGGTAAGCAGCAGGAGGGTCACGAGGGAGCAGATTTCACACACAACACAAAGGGGCCCCTTTGCATCCAGAGCCGCTTACCCTGAGCACTAAGCACAGCGCGGCGTGAAAGGACCCACAGGGATGGGGGCAGGCAGAGCGGGCAGGGAGCCTGAGGGCTTCTCCTGCCAGCTCACGTGGACCACCGTCAGGTCATGCTCCATACACAAGAGACTGACACAGGGAGGCTTTTGTGATGGGAAGAGAGCAAGCAGGAAACAGGGAAATTCCCCAAATGCCCCCAGCTTCCCCGCCCCACAGCACCTATTCTCAGGTCGTGCTGCCCGGACACACCAAGAGCTGTGAACACACCAAAGAAATCAAAGCTTTAGGAGAGACCCACTCAAAGGAGGTGCCTACACAGGATGCCAAATCTGGTCCCCCAAAAGCATCCCTGCCCTCAGCAGGACAAAGAGGACCCTCCCCAGGAGAGGAGAGGAGCACCACATCCCGTTCTGTAGTGGGGGGATGACCCACTTAGTGTGAAGAGTTTATTTATTGTTATTTCAGTGGAGAAGCCAAAGCAGGCAGACACGGGGCCAGCTCAGCTGTGCTGTCTGTGGGAGAGAATAAACAAGCTGCAGCAAGTGTGAGCCCTGGGGGGGAGCAGATTCCCAACGGAGACACTCCTGATGCATTCACGCCTGAAGCCAGCTGGCTTCAGGACAGGGCAGGGAGCTGCAGGAATTATGGTGGCAACTGGGCAGCCAGATAACCATGGAATGGTTTGTGTTGGAAGGGACCTTAAGCCTCATCCTTTTCCAACCCGCTGCCACGGGCAGGGACACCTTCCACTAGAGCAGGTTGCTCCAAGCCCCGTGGAGGACAGGCGGTTTCCAGGAAAACCCCAGGCATTAGGAAGCAAACCTCACTTCCCTTGCACAAATACCCCCTGGACTTCCCCGCTGCAGTGTCCCCACGTCACTTCCCCATCCACAGCACCCACACACCACAGGGTTCAAGGCCGGGTCCCTGAAGCAGCAGAAGCACAGAGGACATGAGCAGCGTGAGAAGTCATCCCTGCATTGCTCACCTGGGCTGCACCAGGAATTCCCCGGGCGCCCCAGTCCCATGACTGCTGGCACGGAGCACAGCGAGCACATGGAGCCAAGGGCTTTCCAAGCCTGAACCTTCCTCCACACAACTTGGGGCCAGCCAAAGATAACACCTGCCTGGTGACCCTGCAGGGACAAGCTGGAGCAGGCTACTATGGGATTCACTGCTGTGACCCACGCAGCATCCCGGGGTCCTGCATCCCCATCCCAGGTTTGCAAATCACAGAATCATAGAACAGTTTGAGCTGGAAGAGACCTTAAAGATCATCCAGTTCCAACCCCCTGCCATGGGCTTACTTGCAATATCCTTCCACCCCTCCAGAATCAGGGTGTCCCTGCAGCTGCAGCAGCAGGCGCTGCCCATCACCATGGCCTCATGGCAGCAACTGTTGGCGGCAGCACCAGGGAGAGGCTGCAGGGCAGCCAGAGGCTCGCGTGGCTTGTTTTTGGGAAGGGGACACAAAGGGAGGCTCTGTCTGCACACAACAGCCTGGACAAATGCTGGCCATGGGAGCTGCCATCCAAGGAAAATCCAGACGCGGCAGTGACTCTGCCCTGACCTCACCCCAGCCCAGATGGTGAGATGGGAGCCCCTGCAGCACAGCAGCACCGTCACAGGGCTCCTGGGACGGGGAGCACCAGCTGTCAGAGCAGCCCTCCTTCCCTAAAGGAGATGCCAGGGAGTGCTGGCAAGGGATGGGGGGACCGGCAGCAGGATGGAGAAGCCATGAGGCTGCACCAAGGCTAACGCACACTGTCCCCTTACAATGGTAAACTTAGAAGCAGAGGGACTGCAACCACTTCCAGGGGACACCCCCCTCCTACATCCTCCACCTTTGGGAGCCACCTTGGCCACGCTCTGCTGTGTCCCTGCGGGGTATCACATGCCCTGGTTGGGGACAAGTCAGCAGCATCCCCCTTGTCCTCCCAGGCAGGGGGAACCATCCCCTCCCCATCCTGCCTCCGGCCGGCAGCCAGGCGCAGCACCAGGAGCAGGATCAGGTAGCTGCTGAGGCAGCACTTTGCCAGGCTGGCCAGGCAGC
>NW_009943595.1:2475-3394 GCF_000696875.1 Nestor notabilis
TCCCACCACAAGGTCACAGCAGGGCATGGGGGGACCTGGCAGCAGCATGGGGCGCAGACACTGCAAAGTGCTCCCATGCTGCCACCAGAGTGACCCCACAGGTTTAGGGGGCTGGAGGCAGGATGAGCCCACAGAACCTGCCCAGCACCTCTTGGTTCCTCATGGAGCTCCTCGCTCAGTGTCCTTGCGCCCTGCAGGACCAGAAAGACAGATCAGCAATTTGGGGCACTAAGCTTGGAAACCAGCAAAAACAAAACCAGAGAAAGCCTTGCGGGAGAGGAGGATGCTCGAACCACACCAGGGCTCCAAGTCCTGGCCTCAGCCATTACTCTGTAGCATGCATCCTGCACCCCAGCCAGGCACCAACCCTAGACCACAGAATCCCAGCCTGGTTTGGGTTGAAGGGACCTTAAAGCTCCTCCAGTCCCAACCCCTGCCACGGGCAGGGACACCTTCCACTAGAGCAGGTTGCTCCAAGCCCCTATGTCCAACCTGGCCTTGAACACTGCCAGGGATGGGGCAGCCACAGCTTCTCTGGGCACCCTGTGCCAGCACCTCAGCACCCTCACAGGGAAGAGCTTCTGCCTCAGAGCTCATCTCAATCTCCCCTCTGGCAGGTTAAAGCCATTCCCCTTGTCCTGTCCCTACAGGCCCTTGTCCAAAGCGCCTCTCCAGGTTTACAAAGGTCCCCTTGTAGATCACTCTAAAGGTGCAAAGACCACAGAGTAACTGAAAGAAGGAGGAAGAGGAGAAACCAAATCTGCCATGTAAAAAGCAACCACCAGCCCTTGTCGATGAACAAGGGACTCAAGGCGTTAACACTGTCCCCGTGGCTTTGTGACCCTCCCCACACATCCTTGCTCCTTCCCATCCCCATCTGGAGCCCAGCGGCAGGGGCAGCCGCCGGACAAGCCAACCC
>NW_009943595.1:3425-7180 GCF_000696875.1 Nestor notabilis
AACACCCATCCCTGCGGATCCCCCATCGATCCGGAAGGGAGGATGAGCTGCTCCGTCAGCTCCCCGCAGCCCTGGCGCCGCCGGGGCCCCCCCGAAGGCCACACAAAGCTGAGCAGAGCTTGTGGGGCTGCAGAGGACCACCAGTGTGCTGCCCCCAACACAACACATGCTGCACATGGGCCCCAAAACATGCTGATAACAGGGCTGCGGCCAGGCCAGGGGTCCAGGGGAACGCGGGCAAGGTGAGCAGGACACACAGGGAATACCGCCTGCAACAGCACCCTGCTCCTGATTGCTGCCAGGAAAGCCACCCTGCCTTCTCCAAGGCATCCTGCCCAGCACAGATCAGGAGAAACAGCTAAAATACAAGGTGTGGGAGCACCTCACAAGCCACAAAGCAACAAGCCAGACCCCCTGGCCAAACCCTCCTGCTCCTGGTAGGGATCATACCGGGACCTTCACACTGCCCTTCCCTGGCTGAGGATGCCGTTAACACAAGCTATGTTTATACAGGGCATGTACAGCTGTAATTATAGGCACGATGTTATGATAACAGGAAATCCATGCCCTGTGGAGATGCAGGCGGAGAAAGGCACGCACAGAGCTATTTGCTAATTGCCACCAACAAGCAGCCTTTTGTGCCACGGTAGAAAAGGAATCTCCCCAACACCAGGCTGGAGCCATCAGCACCCACCTCTGCCCGGGTCAATGGCAAAGCCATATGGACATGGACAGACAGAGCTACCCCCGCTATATCAAGTCACGGTATGATGGAGGCACAGCCTTATCCGTACCCCAAAGGGCCATCCCTCCCCATCACACCACCGAGGCCTTTCCTACCTTCTTGATCTTCCCGCTCCGTGTGCCTGCGAAGACGACGGTCTGTCCCCTGTAGTCGTAGGCAGCCACCGAGGTCATCCCATCCTCCTTGTCCACGAAGAGAGGGGTCCCCTCGATGGTGACGGTCCCACCCAGGGGCTGGTTAAAATCCTGCCCACAGAAGTTGTCGTCGATCTGCAGCGGCTGAGGGAGGAAAACAAGGAGAGGTGAGCTCTGGGATAACACCGCCACATGCCCGACCTGCCACACGGCCACCAGCCATCTCCCACCTCCACCCCATCACCTACGGTGGCTTCAGCAGCCCCACAGAACCAACTAGGTTGGAAAAGACCTTTAAGATCATCAAATGCAACCACCATCAAGTCCTTGTCCCTCCTATCCCAGCCATCCCAATGGATAATGAGCTGATGCTTCCCTAAAATTCCCTCTACATGCTGATATAAGGCACTTGGGACACATCCAGGCACGCAGCCACTCTCTGCATGTGGCACAAGCTTTGCAGACCAAGATCAAGGCTCTGGGTCTTCTGCATCTTACACAGCAGCACTTACAAATCCAGCACAGCACCCCTGCTCCCCCTGCATCCCACCACTGCCATCTCAAACACGTGGGATGCAGGCACGAGCTCCACACACATCCCTCTCCTCCTCATCCCGGCGTGAGCTCCAAAAGGAAAACACCTTGGCAGCGAGGCAGCAGGGGCCAAATCCTGCGCCCCGGCCTTCCCCCAGAGACAAAACACTTCCCAGCCAAGGCCGTGCCAAGACAAACGAGTCAGGGCTCCTCAAAGAGCCTCACCTCACACAGCAGAGCCTCCAGCAGACACGCTGCCCACCTGCCAGCCCTGCTCCTCCTCCCACAGGAACGTCGTCGGGAATTCCCCGCATTTTTTCCCTGCTTCCTTGCCCCAGACAAGGCGCCGGGCTCCGGGAGCTGCCTCCTTGGTTCTGCACTAACTCATAGGGAGAAGCCCCTGCAAGCTCTGCCCCAGGAGAGGCAGAGGAAAGGGCTGCACCAGCGTCTTGCCACCCTTAGGCAAGGACAGTCACGCCAATGGGCAAGTCAAAGCCAGAGGGATGCCCCTGCGGAAGCCAGGATGCAGGTGGGGAAGCAGGACAAGGACCAGCTCCACCGAGCATCCTCACCAGGTCACCCTGTACCTGCTGAGCACAACAGACCGTGGCCATGGGTATCCAGCCTATGGACCCATGCTATGGCCTCACAGCACCAGCAAAATCCACCCCCAGTCTGCCCAGGCAGCGAGGGTCTCCTGATCCCATGGGATCAGGGAGCCTGGTGCAGGAGGTGAGGGCACAAGGGAGACAGCCTGCCCCGGCCTCGGGATCCTTCCGCTCCACAGGGCTCCTTATGTAACTGAATTTAATGGGGAGAGAGGTTTTTTGGCAAGCAAGGCCCTCCAAATGCATGCCAGTCCCCACGGGGTTTTAAATCCATACAGCATGTGCATGGAGCAGATGGGAAAACCCCGAGCTCCAACACGCAAGGGCAGTTCATAGCTCCGCAATTCCTTCCCACTCGATGCTGCCTGGGAAGCGAGGGTCAGCCCGGACCAGCTCCCACCAGCAATTCCCAGTCACCCATGGGGAGAGGGGCAAACAGTGGGCTTTTCCATGGCCCAGTGCATCACATTCCACAGCTCCAGCCTCCCACAGCCGTGGTGATGCTGCTTGTCCTCACCGTGCCACCATTCCAGCCCCAAGGCCAGCGGCCCCGTGCCCAGCTGCAGAGGGGGACTAAGTGGGAGAGGACCAGGAATGACACCAGCTGGTCACATTCAGCCTTCCCAGGGAGACTGGGAATGCTGGGCTGCTTCCTCAGTTACTTCTGCATTTGCTGGGTGCCTGAGTTAATATACAGCCAAGGATCAACAACCTTTGCTCATCATTTCCTAAACTGGGGGAATTCCTATAGCCAGGCATGAGAGACGTGGGGATGCCTAAAACAGCAACATTGTGGCACTAGGCACTTTTGCAACCACAGGAAAAGGGGAAAAGGGGAATTAGGACCTTTCCATCCATTTTCTTAATCCTAGCCTTGCAAGCACCTTCTCCATCAGCCAGCACACACACTAAGCATCCTCCTCTGCATCACTTTGGAACAAAAGATCCAAGAAAATAATCTTCCCAGCCACAGACTGAGACATGAGGGATGCTCCAGTCGATACCCAGCTCCTATCTGCATACCTGGGATCTTTTAGGCACTTCCAGGGGAGAAAAACCCACTCTCTGGTCCAGCATCCCAGCACCTTCCACCCATCCACAGCAGGTGAAGGGCAATGCCGTGATGGTATTTAAGCCCCCGCAGCCCCTGGGTGCAGTTTGTGCTCTCTCACACTCCATCTGCAGCTTCCCCAACCCCTCTGCTGCTGAATATGCAGGAGGAGAGATGTTGATGGTGTTTACTCCGCTCTGCTTTGTCTCAACAAACTCTCTGGGAAACGACAAATACAGCTGCACCGTGGCCCTGCGGAGGGCAATGCCGTGATGGTATTTAAGCCCCCGCAGCCCCTGGGTGCAGTTTGTGCTCTCTCACACTCCATCTGCAGCTTCCCCAACCCCTCTGCTGCTGAATATGCAGGAGGAGAGATGTTGATGGTGTTTACTCCGCTCTGCTTTGTCTCAACAAACTCTCTGGGAAACGACAAATACAGCTGCACCGTGGCCCTGCGGAAAATAATTACACCCACAATTAGCTCATTAACAGCAAACTGCCTCGTTAGGGAAGCGCAGGCAGGCAGCGTGGCGAGGGCAGGCCAAGGGCGGCGGAACCGGGGCTACGGCACCAACCGGCATCCCTGGAGGATGCGGGATGCGATGCAGGGGGATGCAGGGGAACGCGGGGGATGCAGGGGAATGCAGGGGGATGCAGGGGAATGCGGGGGATGCAGGGGGATG
>NW_009943596.1:0-423 GCF_000696875.1 Nestor notabilis
AATGTCTCATGGCTGGGGCCCGCCGTCGAAAACAAGTGGAATGGACAGATTTGTCTTTTCGCACGCGGTGGGAAAAAGCAAATCTGTCCCTTCCATTCGTTTTCGGGTTATCTCTTTCGGGTTGCTTTTCCAGCCCGTCTCCAACTACTGAGGGAACTGTAGCAAAGTTGTGATGCCATCAGGCGTTGATTTTTTGGTTTCTGATTAATTGCCAGAGGCAAGCCGCTTCCGTTTTCAAGGCATTTTCCTACAGGGTCCTGCTACCAGGAGTTTAGATGTATTTTAAGACAGGAAAAAATTGTACAGGGCCATCTGTATACATGCATAAGCAATGTTGACTTCGTGTTTTGTACTACCTGCTAGACGTTTCTACTAACTCCTTTTCAGGTTATTTCTTGCCTCTTGCCTATAAAAAGGATACTC
>NW_009943596.1:473-6138 GCF_000696875.1 Nestor notabilis
CCTCCTCTCCTTTCGCTCTTTTTTTTTTTTTTTTTTTTTTTTTTAATTTTCCTTTTCCTCTCCCCCCCCGCTTTCTTTTTCTTTTCTAAAAACGCGTTGGTAAATACCAGAAGAAAATAATGACGGTCAGATTTAAACATCCCAAATCCAGGAAACTCACACTTATGGCTGCTGCGCCTGTCTCTGGCTCCCTCGTCCTGCCTTTGATGTGGTTGGAGCAGTGGGAGATGCTGTCCCCAGCCTGGCGTGAATACTTATCTCGTTTAAAAATACAATGGCGTCATTTTATAACAAAAATACGTATATATATAAAACCCACCTTTTATTGCCTCGGTTAAAAAGTGTCAGCTGGAAAAAAAAAAGAATAATTTCTGTCTTAGCAAAGGAAAAATTGTCTCAGCTTTACCGACAGCAGACACCAGCAAACGAATATTTAGTCCTGTTTAGTCCTGTTTCCCTACTGATTTTCCCACTTAGTCTTTATAGTGTTCTTGCATATCAACGGCTGATTGTAATGATGTGGGTTTGCATTTTTAAAGCCTCCCCCTCTTTTAAGAGTCCTAAAGCCCTTCGAGGGGACATTCTAAACACTGCCCGGTATCATCACAGCCAGCCACAGGACATTTCCAGTCTGTGCAAATGACACAGTGGACCAAATGCAGCAGACTCTCTTTTGTTAATACTTCACAAAATGTAACAATGTGTGTAATTTTTGTTAAAACGAATTTTTCCTCCTCCTCCTTCCCCAAGTAATTCCAGCCTCTACATGGAAAACACACTGTTTTCACAAGGTGTCTAAAGGACAGATGTAAAATGGAGCAGGTATTTTCCAGCGGTGCTCAGCCTTTTCCTCCTCCTCATTCATTTCTTCCCCAGTGGTGGGATTCATCAGCTCCCAGCCCACCACCCAGCTACCCAGGGAAGGTATCTTTGCAAAATGAGGGTGACATCCCCACATCAAGATTTTTCAGAGGTGTTGGGGGCCCTGGGACTGCCTGATCCCATTCACAGGAGGAACAGGAGGGTAAGAGACTCCAAGTACTGTAAAGAAAGAGCTCTACTAAATTAACCTCTATTAAATTAATAAAGTTTCTGTGCTTTGACAGGCAGGGCAGATGAGGAATGATGGTTCTTTATCATGCTCAGGGCAGGTGCAGTGAGTAGTACTATCACCCCTGTATCCATAGAACGAACATAGGCACAGATTGCACTTCAGTAGGCAGTGAAAGCCAGATTTCAGCTTTGTCTTTGGGTGCTGTGCTGCCTATCCAAATGAACATGCACAGACATAATACCTGTTAACACTCTTAATATGTTGTTGGCTCCATCAGTGCAAATCACTTTGTTGTTTAACCTCTCTTTCTATGTGTGTCTGTAATCACATCAGTTTGTTTATTTTTGAAGGTTCCTGACAGCTCAGTGCACCAGTATATTAGTATGTCCTTATTAGCCTGTTGATGCTGCAGCCTTGGAGGGAGACTTTTACTGGGTGTAGCAGAGAGAGCGAGTGTGCTATTTTGCAGTCTGTGGAGGACACTCTGATCTTTCTTTGCTGTTTATATCAATCTGTTCCCAAGCATTTCAGGTTGAGTTTGCCTTGCCTTCAAAAAAGAGCATTGGTATTTTTTTGTCCCAGAAGTGGTCTATATAAAGGTTGCTCAGAATTGCTAGGAAGAAGCAGAACAATCTATCTCTGCCTCCTGCTCACCCCTTGGAGGCTTAGATGCTATGGAGTGGAGGAGTGGCAGACACAGAAGTGCCCTATAGTGTGGCAGAGCAGGATTTGCAGGTCACCTTGACCCTGGGCACAGAGCTTGAATGGCTTGAGCTTGACCCTGAGAAGTATAGTGTGCACTTGTGCTTGAGATGTCTCCAAAGCATGTGAGGTGATGGAAGGAACATTGCACGCAAACTGATCTGTGGTGCAGTGTTTACTGTGTCCTGGGTTGCCAATTCCAAGGGCTCAAAAATCAGGTCAGCCTCCCCTCTCCTCCCACTCAATGGAATGGCTTAGAAATCAAGATTGTAAGTAATACCTTATGGATATTCAGTTCTAGCGTTGAAACATTGAGGGCTTATGTATTCATGCTTTTCTTTACAGTCTGGGCTAGAAGGAAAAAAAAGTTAACAACAAGCAAATAAAAGGAAAGCTGAGGGCCTGATGAAATCATGCAGTTTCAAGAGCTGGGGCCTTAAGATAATTTAGAATCTTGTGATAAAATCGTGAGAGATGGCAACACTGAAACTGGTTGCAAAGACACAAGATAGATGATGTGACGCTGACCGCATCTTTGCAGTCAGTGCAGAACAGGAAAAATCATGCTCAGCACCATGTCAGCTAATTTGATTTCATCGCTCTGTTCAGATGTCCCCGTTGGTGTGTGTGCATATACTTCCAAGAAAAAGACTGCTGATTTCAGTGGAAGAATTTGAGACTGTTGACGTCTGAAATCAAGTAAAAGATAGGAAACAGTCAAGTTACAGCTCTATTTACACCTCCTTTCCCACTCCCTTCTGTAACCCCCAGTAACCACCTGCCTATCCAAATGGATAGCCTAACACGTCATGCCTTCCTTCCCTAGCCCACCTCTGGTTATCTTGGCTTGCTGAAGGATGAGAAAGTCATAGGAACTGTAAAGCTGGCAGGAATGATAAAAAGCAAGAGAGGAATTTTGGGTGGACAAGTTTTTGGGTAAAGAAGGTTATGCTGGAAGCCCAAGTTGCAAGGGCTCTGTGAAGACACTGGCACTTCGGCAGTTACCAGATTTCCTTGGTTCACTAAAACTTTTGCCCAATGGAGATATTTGATTCTCCCAGTGCTGCTGCCTCTTGTGATGACGAGTGAATGAAGAGCACCTCAGGCATTAAACAGCATCTTTGGAAGACACAGTTGGGGTCTGGTACCTGATGTTCCCTGCCCAACTGTGTTTTCCTCTATGCAAGGCTCCCTGACACGTTTTTGCTTCGCTAATTCACAGTTCTTTTAATACACTAATTCTAAATCACCTGTTCTGACTTTGACAGGCTACAGACACCTGTTTGGGGTAATATTCCACAGCTAATTATTACATGAGAAACTCAGTTTCCAACAAAAGGTTTTCTGTGTGAAATTGTCATAGTTAACAAATTAGTAATACCAACTTTATACAAAAATAGCTTGCGGTTTTAATTTACATGTACTTAACCTTGCCTGAAGAACTAGAAGCAGTGGGATTGCATGGGGGGCTGCCTCTCACCCAGCACACTGGCGAGCTGGTGCCTCCATCCATTACCCACCAAAGCTGTAAAGTTTCCAATGTAAGTCCTGGTCCTCATAGCAGAGTCAGTTTTACCAGACTGTGAGGAGCACAGTGCTTCTCACCAAAAACCAGGAGAAGAGGGCAAGAAGTTTCTTCTAAGGAGAAAACTGGGAGTAATTTTCAGCTCACCAGCTTGGTGCAGTTTACAGTCAGAGTAAGGAAAAAAAGAGTCTTTTTTTGAAATGATAGCCCTGCTGCAACATAAAGACGTTACAGTAGCTGTTACACTTGGAGTTTTTGCTGTTTACCTCTATAGCCTTTAGCCACTGATCTCAAAGGCTGTGTTCCTGCCATTTCATCAGACTCCACTATGGCCCCACCTGTGTGACTCCTCTTGTGGTGTCCACTGGTCAGATGCTGTTGCCAGAGGTGAGCCTGTTAGAGCCAACTGAAGCCATCTGAGCTTGTCCTGGTGGAAGATTGCTTTTATTATGACTGCTAGGAAAATCCTTCTGTGTCTTCAATTTTTAATGCAGCCTATACCAATGTTTTTAAGAAGCTCTATGTTTTGGGTGGGCTCAGTTTCTTCACTTGGAGAAACACAGAGCAATCTGAAACAACCATGAATTTGGTTCAGATGAGGACTGATTTTGCATTTTCTGAAAAAATGAGGCATGGCATTCAAGCACCTCAGAAGCAGTTCTTTATTTCAATTATGCTGTCATATAGTTACGGACGGTTGTGACATGAAGTTGAGAGACTAAATTTCGGCATTAAATTGAACAACAAGCAGGTTTTAGTTTTGTTGAACAGGTAAATCTCAGCACGCTTGCTCCTTTGGGCACCTCCATAATGTCATATTTGCTATATGGGTGTGTGAGATCTCCATCAGAGCTTTAATATGTCAGCTTTGATGCCCATCTTGGGACAAAGTAGATATGTTTTTTTGAGGGGCTGCAGATCAAATCAAGTGAAGTTGCAGATTGAGTTGTCTCAACAGTCAGATCAGTCTATGTATACACACCCAGAGATGGAGGTAGACAAAACTGGTGGCTGCTTTAAGTAATTTGTCTGGGACAGCAGGTGAATAGGTAGCAGTGAATGCACAGACCCTGCTGTGCAATATAGAATGTCTGCCCATTAGAGGTGAAAGGGCAGCCTCAATGTGCAGTACAGGGTCTGGCTCTGGGCACAAGTCTGAGTGCTGAGATGGTTCTGCCCTGTGGTAGTGGCTGGATTGTGAAGTGCACTAATTCCCATGCCCTTGTGTTTCCACAGCCTCTGAGCAATCTGTGTGTCCATCCCTAGATGAAGGACCCCCCTTCTCGGTGCCCTTCAAGCCATACATGTGGAACAGCTTGGGTGGCTCCGAACTGAGGCATCTTGTACAAAGCTACAGGCCCTGCCCAACACTGGAGCGAACCTCAGCCCTGGGGCTCTTCTGCGAGCGAGGCTCTGAGCCTGCCCTCTATGGTGCTGAGCGCAGCTCTTCTCTTGGACTTTATGGTGACTTCAGCTCCCCGGGCCCGGGGCTGTTTGAGCGGCCACCGGCAGCAGCACCTGGACTCTATGCTGAAACACAGCCTGGGCTGCAGCAAGAGAAGGGCCCAGGTGGCATCAAAGTGGAGTCGGACCTCTTGTGCCGCCCATTGCTCATCAGCACTGGCTCTTACAAGTGTGTCAAGTGCAGCAAGGTAGGGATCCCTTTCTTCATCTCTGATTATGACTCTTACCCAACCTCTTCTCCCTGGCAAGCCTGACCCTGTGTGCTCTCTCCCCTCAGGTCTTCTCCACGCCACATGGCCTTGAAGTACATGTGCGCCGCTCACACAGTGGTACGAGGCCCTTTGCCTGTGACATGTGTGGCAAGACCTTTGGCCATGCAGTCAGCCTGGAGCAGCACAAGGCCGTGCACTCTCAGGTGAGAGTGGGGCAGACTGCCAGGATGAAGGTCTGAGGGCCAGGGCCAGCTGCTTGCTTTGGTTGGCTTTAGGGAGGCCAGAAAAGCAATCATAGGATCATAGAATGGTTATGGTTGGAAAGCACCTTAAGATCATCAAAGAGCAGTAGGTGGACATCTAAACTGAGGAGGGGAAGAAAACACGGTAGGGCTGCAGTAAGCAGTTGTGGGTGAAGAAGGTGGTGTTAGGCAGAGGAAAGGGTGGGCAGCCAGTGAGCAAAGGAGCAGATCAACTAATTAAAGAACACCGGCTTTGTTTCCATTCCCCAGACTTTGCATGTGTCTATATTAAGCAATGGGCACTTTTGGCACCTCAGAAGTAACAGATAATAAATAATAAGTTTTCACTCTCGGAGCTGGAAATGCAGATGTAGACTTTTTTAACAGCAAAAGCAACTCACTGTGCTTTCTTTCACCACATCTCCTCATTCTTTCTCCTTCTCCCCTTACACCCCCCCACCTCACC
>NW_009943597.1:0-6895 GCF_000696875.1 Nestor notabilis
GGCGGCAGCGCACACAGGCGCTCCTGAGCCCCGCAGTTTGCTGGTCACCCTGCCAGGGCTTCCCCACGAGAGGAAAAGGCATTTCACTTCCTATGTGTGAACCGAGAGGTGGTTTACTGTAGTTAATTCACCTGCTGCGGCTGTTCTGGTTTGGTCTGCTGCTACGCATACCTTTTTAGGCTTTGATCTAGGCCTGAAATGGTACATGCACACCTTTGGTAAGAGTATTGCCATTGGTGAAAATGAAGTTTTAATTAGTAGCTTAATAGCAAATAAAGTTGCTTTCCAGTTTGTCTCAGTAGTCACATATTTACTTACATTGTAATTTCAGGTTAAGTGTGCCTGAAAGTACCCCTTTCACAGCTGTCTTGAAGTTTGCTGCAGAAGAAGTAAGTAGAAAGTGACGATGATGCTTCTAAACCTTTTGAACGTTCCTGAAAGCAAAAGCTTTTTAATTGTAAAATGCAACGGTTAATTCAGCACAAAGAATGCTCTTATTAAGTATACACAGACACAGGCTTTACTTGTGTCAGTGGTAGCCTGTCAAAGCTTTCAGAAGTTAGTAAGCAATTCTTGCACAATTTACACGTCAGCAGCAGGTATTGGCATGCTTGCTGTTCTTTGCAATGAAACAGTTTTATATCAGAAACATAAAATATTGTGACAGTGAACATAATTAAAAGATACTGCTATTGAATATTTAATATTTTAAATTGCTTGTGTAGGATATACAGAGAATTCCTTAGAATTATTCAAGAAATTCTTAAACTCTTCTCACATTCAGTTCCGGTAATCTCTAATTTTGGAAGACATACAGTTTTTGATTATAGAAGGTATTGACATTAGGCATATTGTCTAGATTAAAAAAACAGACACCAGTGACTACGATGAAGAAAATGTATTGTTTGATTTCTGTGTTTGATCTGTCATATAGAATCCAAAACTAATAGGTGCCTAAATCTGCCTATGTAATGTATTTGAAGAGATGCAGCCTGTTTGTTTCAGATTAAATGTACAAGTATTAAGAGTTTTCATCTGGGTGTAAACGGTAAAATAAAGGGCTCAAAGGCATGATGGCTTTTTTTTTTTTTTAATCTAATCAGCAAACAGGTTCAGCTGAGAGCCTGTTCTTGCAATTCCACTTCTGAATTTTTAGGAAAACTTGGGAAATTTGGTAGTTATTGAAAATTTCATTTATTCAAGCATTAGAATTGTAGTGGAATAAATAATTAGGAAGGATAATAGACTCCGTGTCTTGATTGTCCTTATGTTGTTGGTGTTATACCAACGTGTGACAGAAGTTCTAATCGGAAACACAGCTTGTGGGAGGAGGTTGTGGATTGTTTGTTTTGCAACTATTTGAACAGAACAATATACAGCATAATGAATGCTGTTAAAGATAGTTACTGATTTAACTGGAGTTTTTTTTACTATGGGTTTTTTTTTCCCAGTTATTTTTAACCTGAACTAATGCATCTGTGCCCACACAACCCACATATAGAGATCTAGTATGAGGGACCGGGGAAAACTGAAACAGGACTGAGTAGTTGGAGATACCAAGACTGAGGAGCCACTTTTGGTGGGAGGGTTGCCATCAAATTTATTATCTTTACCTCCTCATGGAACCACAATGAGTACAAGTACTACAGCAGTTCCACAAGTTACAGGGTCCTCTGTGAAATGGATTTAGAGAAGAACTACTTAAGTGTTCACAGTTAGCAAACCCTTATTGTAGTTGATGTATTTTGAGTATCCATGGGAGTTCTGCTGTTTGACCTCTGACCACTCTGGATCAGTACTGAAGCTTTTTACATCTCTCTGAGACCAGGCAGAACTAAGTGCTTTGTAAACAGCGAGCAAAAAAGACTCTTAAACTTTTCCCCAGGAATGAAGCTCCTTTGATCCTTTGTGCACCAGCTTGAAAAGAGTGAGAAAGAAGTTTTGTCTTCTGTAAATGTTTCTGCTCCTTGAACTGCATAGCTTAACATTAACTTATGCCATGTGTTGTGATTCAGATACTTTGTGTGAAATACAAAGAAAAGATCAAACTGTAGCCCTGGATTTTGGACAAAGTTTTTAGTTGTTCTCCGGGGTAGTATATTATCTTCTCAGTGATTAAAGCTCTTTGGCCAGAGAAAGATTGAAGTTTCAGCTGTTCAGCCTTAGCAAGTTTCTACTGAGTTGTTTTTCAGAGTCTTAGTTTGGCCAAATCATAACCAGAATTCCCCTGGAACTTTAGAACTGTAGCCATAGTGTAGAATGGTAATCTTATATTTCACAGTGCTTTGTCAAAGGTTACAGTTTTTCCAGGTAAAGTTGTCTGAGTTATTTTCATGGCACAAATCAAATTGTATTCCTTTTTTCTGTCGTCTCTAGCACATCACATAACACGTGAAAGTTCATGTACACAATTCACAACTGGCAGAGCTGGAAGTGAATGAAAACTCTTTAAACGAGCAGAGGTCTCGGGAAGTCTCAAATCATTTATAGCAGTGTCAGCCCTTCTTGATATATACATTTGGAAGTGGTAATTTGGATAATGCAAATTTAGCTCTTTCCTTAGTTTTTATTTTCTCTGTTTGTCTTACAGACTATATATAAAAAATGTAAATAAGATGCAGAGTACTGGAAGCACTGCTGTCTTCGGTTTTTCTGTATTTATGGTCTTTCCACAACTGTCACAGTTTATTGTGACGTCGTTATTGCTCTCATTTACAATGTGTGGTATCTTATCAGATTTTTTCCTTCATCTGTTAGAGCCACTTGGTGCGTACCTCAGGAGTACATTTGCCTGATACTTATAAAAAAACTTGTCTTAAATTTGTGAAATTATTACTAAAATAGTAATCTATTTCTATTGAAAAAGCTAATGTTTATTCTTTCATAAGCATGGGGTTTTTTTTGAAACTATTCCGTTAATTCTAATGTTACTCTTGATAGATTGGTACTAAAATACTATGGTTTAATGCACTTACCTGCTATTCATTGTGCAGGAAGGAGATGAGCTTGATTACTGTAGAGGATTTTTTTGTCATCATTATAACAAGTGAGAAACAAATATAAATTGTTGGCATACGATTGTCACCTCTTCCTTATAGTTTGGCTGTAGATACCGATAAATATGTTTCCTAGCATTGGAGAAAATAAGTTGTGTGACAGCCTCAGTTATCAATTACAAGGTTTTTAAAGCAAACAATCTCTTTAAAGTGTGAGTTTGGGGCTGGAATTTGATTTCAAATAAGCCAGGGATTATCTACTGAATACAGAACTTTGCTGCTTGAGTATGCTGCTTTGTATGTCAAATACAAAGTATTTGACTTTGTATCTCAGAAAGCTTGTGTATTTTCAGCATGGGAAACATACACTTATCAACCACAGGAAAAATTTTTGATTTAAGTAGTGAACCATATTGCACCAAATTATGTGTAATTATTTCCAGTGGTAGTTTCCCTTTCTGTTTTATATTTGTGATGATTTTTAAGTGCTGTCTGTATAGCTGACAGCTTTTGCTGTTTGGCCCAGTATTTTGGGTTAAGATAATAAAATGTTTTCTTCTCTTCTAGCACAATACAATACAAGGCAATAAAAGAATCTTAACTAGTGCTTTACAGACAAGTTGCCACACAGTTCTCATGTGTCCTTGGTGTATTGCCATCAGGTAGATTCTCCTACTGAGAAGCAAAATGGCACAAAATCAGTAGAGATGTCTATCCTCCTGTGAATGATCCATTGCATTGTTGTGTCTAAGAAGAGACACAGAATGAGGAGAGGCACTTAACATTCTAGAAGCTACGTGTTTCGGTTTTATCAGGTGATATAGGATGAAAGATTGATGGTATCACTTACTTACAGTGGAAATCTGCTTGTTGAAAAATAACTTCATACTTAAGTTAAACATGTATTTCGTACTTCTTCAGGGTTTTTTGTGGTTTAGTCCTTTACTTTTTGATTTGGAGATGGACTTATTCCAGGAGGCTGAACTTAGTATGATTGACATTAATCCCACTGTTTGAACCTTATAAATTCATTTTTTCCTATTATGTAAAAAACCAACCAACCAACCAACGAACACAAACAAATAAAACCGTAAACCCACAACTGTTAAAAGATTTCTCTTTAGAGTGCTAGGTCAAGATTCTGAGAGTCAGGGAACTTGACAATGAAGGTTTGCTTTCTTCAGCATATTATACATATACATTAACTGTTATAAGATGACATAGTATTTTTTACATTCTTACTGTTCAGTACATAGCTCCAATTTTATTAACTTCATTATTCAAAGCTTTCTCTGAAGACAAACTGTTACTTTCCTTGTAGTCTTTCTACAGTGGTGCTGGTATCTAACTTACAGTTTGCAGAAATTACTGCTTTTATGTCACCCTACAAGATGAGGAGCTGACATGATTTACCTGCTATGGATAAAAAGCTAGGAGAAAATAAGTTAAAATCTGCTAATATTGTGTGTCTGGAGATGAAAAAAAAAACCTTTTTTCAGTACATTAATGACTAAATACTGTATTCAGGCATGGTTTCTATAAGCTTTAGCTGTTGCTGTCAGTGCACAGTGGTTCTGCAAATCAAACCTGGAAATCTTAAGTTGAGCCATCAGAAAATGGGGAGAGCAAAACTAGTGAATGCTGTTGAAAGAACGCTGTTGAAAGGCATGGCTGGGCTGAAGTGGCTTGTTTGAGGCAGATGGAAAAGTTCTGCAGTTCTTCCAGGGAAACCCTCATTGTTAGCATTCATAGTTAGCTTCCCCTTTCTTTATGCAATGTGGAGAAGAGGAGGAAGTGCTTTGTGAGGTGATTTCACTGATGCTTGCTCATCTACTTTACTGTGAGGACTCTGAGACACTGCAACAGGCTGCCCAAGGAAGTTGTGAATGCTCCATCCCTGTCAGTGTTCAAGAACAGGTTGGACAGGACCTTGAGCAACCTAGTCTAGTGGGGAGGTGTCCCTGCCCATGTTAGTGGGGACTAGGTAATCTTATGGTCCTTTCCAGCCCAAACCCATTCTATGATTCTGTGGTTGCCGAGCCACCGGTCTTTCACCTTAGGGGTTGTTCATTTTGCCAAGGAAAGGAAGCCTGAGGAGCAACCTTTGGTCCTCAGACCAGTCTAGTAGCACTGACTGACATGTACCCACCCTACCCTTTCTGTCCTGTGTGATCCAGCCACATTACGTTACATAGTGCAGGATTTTTCTCTGGCCCTGCCTGATTCCCTAAAATAAATAATTATTTTTGGCTTCCCCATGTCAGTTCAGACCTTCTGAGATAGTTTGAAGCCTGTATGTGATGCTACCCTACCTGAGTAGGGCTTTTCATGTTCTAAAACTGACTACATGTGATGTGCATGGAGGTGAGGTGCTGTGGAGGTGTGAGAAATCTCAGGAGGAGGCCAGATCTGATGCAGTGCTGTTAGTGCTTCCTTTGTAAGCAAACCCTAAAATGATTTCATGTCTCTTCTGTTGCAGTAGTGCAGTTGGAGAGCTCGCAGTACAGCCAGAGAGAAAGCTAGGAAATAGCTCAAAATTAACCAAGCTTGGCTCAAGCTAATTCTGTTTTAACTCCTGTTAGATATAATAGGTATCCTTTGAAGTTCATTTCCATACATGCTTTAGGTATTCCTTTATTTAGTATAATAAGAACTAGTGTCTTAATTTGGTGGATGCTTAACTTTTATGTTGTATCCAATGACTAATACGAATTGTATTTAGTTGTTTAGTACTGCAAATTTCACACTCTTTATTGAGGTGTCTAATCATCTTTGGCTTTAAACCTTTATTTTGCTATTATCTATAAATCTGAGGAAAATATTTTGTCATAATTTTGTTGTACCTGAACCAGCTAAAAGTTTAGTTGATTTGAATATTCCCTATGTATTTTCTTCTTTAACTATGTTTCATTTTGTCCTACTTTTACTTCCTTTAGTTCAAAGTTCCTGCAGCAACAAGTGCCATTATAACAAATGGTAAGAATATAGGGTTTTTATATATATTTATATATATATATTTGCTCTTTTTTTTTTTTTAATAGGGTTTTTTTTTTGTAGTTTCATTTAAAGGGTATTGATAAAAGCAAAAGTGTCTTTTCTTTCACAGCCTGTACGGACTGCAAACTGAATTTAATAATATTGCAGCATTATTAAAATGGCTTATGCATGGTATAAGGGTGTTAAACCACTAATATAATTAATTTGGTTTTGTACAAATATGTATGACGGTTTCTTGTTAGCTCCTGTGATAAGACTATTTCTGGTTATAGGAAATAGCTGCATGAAGACCTGATGTAATAATTATATCTTGTTGGTATATCATATTTTTTGACATCTAAGTTTAACCATAATATGTCTCTTTCATCTTTCCCTCTTCTTCTAGATGGCATAGGAATAAACCCAGCACAGACAGCAGGTAAGTTATTATTTATGTAGCCTAGTATTAAAAACCTCAGTTATATTTCTTTTAAACTAATGCATAGCACTTGGGGTTGATTTATACTTTAAGTTTTGATTGCTTAAATGAGAGAAGCATTACCCAGTAGTTGGAAACTACAGTCAGTGTAGTATGTGAAAGGTAAAACCCACAGAGCTATTGTTCAGCATTTGTTTATTTAGTTCTATGAAAAAATTAGGTACTTCTGATCTTCAGAGCTTAGCTATTTAATGTGCAGTTTAAAAGAGCAATACTGTATTACATGCTACTGAAATAACAAGTAATAGCTATATTTTTTCCCCATGATACCTAGTTGAGCAGTATTCACTATTTTAGCAGCACTTCTCAGGAGGTATGTTAAAAAAATAATACTTGGGTTTAGAGCAGGAACTTCAGGTGCTTTGGAAAACATGTTCTCGAGAAGAAAGGATCTTCTTATAGAATCACAGAATAGTTAGGGTTG
>NW_009943598.1:0-399 GCF_000696875.1 Nestor notabilis
GGCTCCCAAGACTTGCTCCTTCGCTGCTGGGAAGTTGGAACAAGCTGCTGCTGTCCTGTTTTTGGTTGGGTTAATGTTAAACTCGAGGAGTGCAGCCCTGCTGGCCTCACTCTCCCTTTGCTGGGAGCCTTTCTCCCGTCTGGGAATGAGGAGAGGGTGGGGAGGGGTGGTGCTGGACTCTGTCCACCACTGGAGAGAAGCACTGCAGCCAAGAGGCCTCAGCCCTGCCATGGGGCCAGGGCCAGCAGCATCCGCACCACCCCTCAGCATCATCAGTGCTGCTTCCAGCTGCTCAGCCATGAGGGGCTGCTCCTTCAGGGCAGCAGGGCAGCACAGAAGATGTTCCTGCACGAGCAGTACTCACCCACTGGCTCCTACATCAATCACAGGGAAAGCATG
>NW_009943598.1:581-942 GCF_000696875.1 Nestor notabilis
TAGTGGCGCCTCCGTCAGGCCAGCAGGTCAGCACAGATGATGTTCCAGCACGAGCAGGACTCACCCACTGGCTCCTACATCAATCACAGGGAAAGCATGGAGATCATTAGGAGTGTGGAGACACACGATGGCTCCCAAGTGCCTCATCTTGCTGCTCTGCTTTGTTAGTTTTCCAAACAGCCCCATCCACAGCACTGAGTGTGGCCCACCCAACCTGGCAGCAGCCCTCTAACTGCCAAACTGTCCCCTGCAAGCCCACAGGAGGGATGTGGGATGCAGGATGTTGGATGCAGGACGCTGGATGTGGGATGCCAGCCTCCAGTCCCAGCCCAGCTTTGAGGCGGGGGGGGGGGGCGCACCC
>NW_009943598.1:973-5811 GCF_000696875.1 Nestor notabilis
TGTGTGCAACAGCAAACTCGGGAGTCCCATCTAGCCCAGGAGCCAGCATGGATGGAAGCAGGAGCCATCAGAAAAATCAGGCACATGTATTCATACATATTCTGTAAAACCAGGAAACCTTCTCCCTGTTTAAGAGGCTTTTGGCGGGGGAGAGCTCTGTGCGAAAAGCCAGGAGGGGATAAGGACGTTTCTCCAGGGAGGAGGCCAGTGTTTCCCCTCCCTGTCCCAAGAGCCATCCATGGAGGGTCAGAAGTGCCCTCTGTTGCCAGCCCCAGGGTGCATGGAGGGCTCGGGACCACAGTGGCTCAGGTGAAGACCCAGAGGCGTAGCCCCAGGAAAGCTCACACAGCCCACACCATTCCCCTCCCTTTATGGCCAGGAGGGATAATTCACCCCTACAGATCCAAGCAGCATCTCCACCAAGGGAGCAACTCGCCCCCTCTCTGCACTGGGAACACGTCCCTGACGTGACTTCTCTCCTGCCAATGCCGACTCAGAAACCATTCCCAACTCCGGATGCTGGCAAACCAGCCTGTGCTCTGCACAACTGCTGTCCCCAAGGGCATGTCCCGCTCCATTGCGTCACCCAGTTGGGCTGCCACCAGCCCTGGACCCAACACCAGCCCAGGGCCATTGCCCAGTAGCACCCGTACGCTGGGACATCGCACTGCCCGTTGTGTCATGGCCCCTTTGCAAGAGATAGCCAAAGGGTCACGGCCACGTGGGGCACAGCCAGGCCTGTCCCTTTGGCTGTGGGAGCACCTCAACAGTGATATTCCCAAGCAGGAGCTCAGCAAAGTGCATGTGGACACCGCGGCACGTATGGAAGTGCTTGTCTGGACCCTGGGCCATGCACTTGCCCACCTCTCTCCCCGCTCCTACCTGCTCTTGTCCACAGCATCCTGCTCATCCATCTCATCCGCGCTGCAGGTCGCGCTGGAGTCGCTGTCGGGGTTCACCCCGGGGCCTTTACTGCCTTTATGGCTCTCCTTCTTCTCAGCCTTGGGTGTCCCCTCCGTCCCTGCTGTCCCTGCACCACTGACGCTGCTTTCTGCCTTCTTGTCATTCCCCTTGTCCTTCTCCTGGCTGTCTTCGCTCTCCTCCTTCTTCACCTCGCTCTTGCAGGGCTCTTCGCTCACCTTCTCCTCCGGCTCCTCCGTTTTCACCACGTCCACCACCAGGTCCTCCTGCACCTTCTCCTCGCTGCTCGGTGGCTCGGGAGCTGCCTCCGGCTGAGGGCTGGCAGCAGGAGCAGGGTTGGCAGCGGGAGCGGGGGGAGCGGCGGGGGGACTCTTCCCACTTGACTGCCGGTTCTGTGCCGGAGTCACCTCCTGGCCCGGGTGGTGCCTTGGCCCCGTTTTCGCCTCCTTCTTTGGCTTCAGGCCTCGGCGAGGGAATGCTCTCGGTGTCGGAGCTGTTATTTACTGCAGCTGAGAAAAGGGAAGAAATAAAAATAAGGATCAGCCCAAGATTCTTGCTTCCCATATCGCTGCCTCCACCCCCTCCCTTGGGAGGAGAACGCCCTCGTTCCTCCGAGGGGGAGACGATCCCAGGGCTGGGAGAGCTGCGCCGGGATCCCCAGATCCAGAGCCTACTAAGCAAAGGCTTAGTTCTGGGGGCCTCTTTTCTTGCCCAGCACAACTGCTGTTAACCCCCACCCAAACACAAAACCACACGCCCAAAAGCCTAGAGATGGAGCAACTGGGAAGCTGGATTTTAAGGGAAAACCCTGGCTGCTGGCTGGATTTGCAGGCTAGGACCTGCTCCCTCCTCACCCTCTCACCCATGGCTCTGGATCAGCTCTGCTCCCCCAGGACCAGGCATCTCACTGGCACTCTGCTTGCTGACTTACGTTGCCCGTGTCCCTGGCTCTGCCACCCCAGGGCAGCTGGGGACCATCCCAAAACACTGGCATGTTTATTGCTACTTAAGCTGCCAGTGGCAGACGAAAGGAGGTCAGGGTCAGTGAAAGCAAAGTGCTGGCAGTGCTGCAGGACAGGTTAATTATTACATGGAAAGGATAACTCTTAAATCTGCCACCAATGGCTTCAAATGAGCTGGAAGCCCAAGCGTCCATGAACTGCTGCAGATGAAGGTGATGCCAAGAGATTGTTTCTAATGCTGGGGAGAGGATTGTTCTCTCCAAGCCTTTGCCAGACAAATACAGCCAGGAGCTTTCCACAGTCCCATTTCAGTACGTCCTCACTGAACAGGCCTCAAGCCCAAAGGCTTCTTCATGTGCATCCCTCCATAGCAGCACAGACAGATTTCAAACGTCAGTGAGATGAGTGGCACAGAGGGACTATGTCCCAAGACTGTCTGTCGGAGCACATCCATCCTTCCTTGGCAGGAAAACATGCCAGACTCACTAGGAATCTCAGCCTTCTCCGCCCTTTACTCGTAATCAAGCAATGAGGTGTCCCATCACACACCCAGGGATGAGATTTATGGCATGTTTGGCCAAACTCTCTCTACTTGCCACTTGATGCTACTCAGAACACCATGATGAGACATCCAGCGGTGGCTTGTCCCAGGTTCAGCCAAGCTCCAGCACACTCCTTCCAGATGCTGAATCCATAGTGATACCATAGCCCCCACACCAAATCCTTTCTCCCTGGCCAGCCACCCAGCCCCCTGACTGCAAGCTATTGCCTGAGCATCCCCAGATGTCACCCACCCTGTCATTTCTGTGCCTGTGACATTTCATTCCCTCTGCTTACAACCTTCTTCATCTCCGCAGCCCACCCCAGCAGCACAACAGGAGACAATACTTGGAGCACAAGGCTTGGGGCATGTCAAGAGATCTGTCTCTAATCTCAAGAATATGTTGTTTCCTCTCAAGCACTCTTACAAAGAGCAATAACCACCTTTTACTTTGCACTTCTGAGTCACGTATCACCTCGCACAAAGATTTACCTGGAATCTGCCTTGTAATGAGTCACTTGCCATGATGATTTGAAAAGATTTCCCATTTCAAGTCCCATTAGCCTGGGTGCTGAGGCCAGGAACCAGCGTGGTGCCAGAGTGCTGGTTAAGTTATTAAATTACTTTGACAGAAGTCAAATGGGGCTATTGTTGGAAAATTATGCACATTTTCTCCAAACTCCAAACTGCCGCGCTTTCTAAGCGATAAATAGCTGAAAATTGTCACTTTCAAATTGTTCCCTTTCTTTGGTATGGCTGGAAGGGAGGAAAACGCTGCCTTAAAAGGGTAAGGAGGAGGAAAAGACCCGCCAAGATCCATCAGCCTTGCTGGTGGGAGACCATGGCTTCCCCTGGCTTTGCTGGCAGTGCTGGCCCCCGGCAGCAGCGATGCTCTGATGGGACAGGGATGGGCACACACAAACCTTCGTGGGTTATCCCTCCTTGATAAGCTGCTCAAGAGCCCACAGTGGTGACTATCTAACCCTGCTGAGCATGCAGGGACCCTCCTTTGGAGAAAAGCACCAAGAAATGTGATTTACAAGAGCACCCTAGCATACCAGGCCCTGGTAAGCAGGAAGCTTGCAGAGAACATGCTGATGGAAATCAGAAACCAAACGGCTCCCAAAAATAACCATCCAGACAGACACAGGAGCGGGGCAGTGATCCAGGACACTCGTCACAAGTGTGCAATCCAGAGGCATCCAAAATACCACAAGTACCTCATGCTCTGGGATGCCGTCACCTCGGTGTGGCTTTGGGGTGTCAGATGTGACCCTGCGTGAGCACTGACATTTGCAGCCCTGGAGAGGCTCCATGTGGTGCCTCTGCCATAACCATGCAGCAAAGCCAAGAGACCTGAGCTCACCTTCTGCCTCCTCGGCCATCTCCTCTTCATTTCCACTCGTCCCCGACACCTCCATCTCCTCGTCCTCAGCTGCTGGAGGGAAGGTGGCTTCTTCGTTTTGAACAGCGGTCCCTTTTTTCTTCTTCCTCTTGGCATTCCTTTCTTTCTCCTGGGGAAAAGGTAGAGGATGGTGAGAAGGAAAGCCCATGGGGAGCTGTGTGGGAGCAGAGAGTACCAGTCCTTCCCAAAGTGCCAAAAGAAACGCTATCACTGCCACTGCCCTCCCTGGGTAAACCCTCTGATTATCAGTCCTTGGGACTGGCCTTGCCTGCTCAAAGCCCAGCAGCATGGGCTCACCATCACTCAACATGCAATGGCCAGCCTGGCTCTATGCAGAGCTCCAGCCTCAGGTGTCACTGAGCCTATGCAGGGGCAGTGTCGTGGATGTGAGGACAAGGGAACACATGCAGAAGTCACCAGCATGGGGCTGGCAGAGCCTGGTGGTCCCATGTCTGCTCATTACACGCACCTGACATGTTCATCTTGCGCGTTTCCAGGTGCTACCTGCAGCTACACAAACATGTGCAGCCATGGCCTGACGCTCATCTGCAGATAAGGAAGCTGATGGCCCACAAACCCCAGCCCATACAGCTTGCATGGCTGGTGCTGCCAAAGGACTTTGGCTCCCATGCTGGGGACACTCTATGCAGCACAACGTCCCAAAGGTGAGCTGCACGGTGCTCCCTTCCTGCCCTAAGACAGCCCCGTCCCTGCTCGCAGGGCACGTGCCACAGCCATGAGGGTGCAGACAGCTGCTCCCTCCCACCGACCCAAAGGAAAAGTCTCAGCTTTGCTATTGTTTCCTGCTCTTGTTGCTTGAGTAAATATTACCAGTAGGAACAGGCCCATCATCTCCGGCTGTCCCTGCAAACCCCACAAGAATGACGTGTGTAGGACGTTTATTTATATGGATGAAAAGATAAAGCCATGGTGGAAACGCTAACTTTGCCGCTGGACCTCTGTGCTGGGAAGAGCTGCTCCCCCCTTCCCCTCTCTTTTCTTCCCCCCC
>NW_009943598.1:5843-6550 GCF_000696875.1 Nestor notabilis
CCAGATAAAACAAACAAATACAACTGCTTTTTGCTTGGAAACACTGCTTGCTCAAAGTCTATTTTTATCAAGCTGGGCAGGAGAGAGGGGAAAAAAGGCACTTGAGGAAGGGCTCTGTGGAGGCGTGGAGCAGCAGCAGTGGGAGGAAAGCAGAGCTCCGTAGTGCCCTCACCCCATCCCAGTGGTGATGCTCTGGCAGTGCCAGTGTCCGCGCCTCTGCCCCGGCACCGATTCAGCACTCGCACGTTTGTGTCTGAAGCAGCAGTTTCCCATCACGCTCATGTGGTGACAAAGCGCTGACGTTACTATGGCAAAGACTTCTCTGCCTCTTACTCATGGGTCCGTGACTCAGCCGCAGGCAGGAGCAGGCTCCTCGCTGGGGAATTAGCTGGGAATCAGCCTCTGCCTCAGCACCCTACTTGGCCAGGGCCTGGGGGCTGTCAGTGAGCTGCCCTGGAGGCACTGTGGGTCCCTCTCCTGGCAAACACCACTTGCTGGTATGATGTGAAATCCAGGCAGCAGATCCTGGCTACATCTAGAGATACGTTCAAGCCACCACCTCTTCTAATGCTAACAGCACCAGCCCCCTCATGCAGTCTTGCTCCTGGCACCCAGCCCAGGAAAGGGGTCCCTTTCTGCCTCCGTAATCAATCACGGGGCTCCCACAGCTGACACGGGATCCTAACCATGACTGCAGCAGACCCCAA
>NW_009943598.1:6581-12147 GCF_000696875.1 Nestor notabilis
TGTCTCTGTGAGCATTGCCTGGGACCAGGCATCTCCTGTCGTCATAACGCACTGTTAATCCAAGCGATTATCAGTAAGAGCAAGGCAAGGTGCCAGGACAATTTGCTATGGGCACTTTGATGCTTATTTTGTGCTATACCAGCCCATGGGGTCTTTGCCCTCTACCTGCCACCAGGTACTTTTGCAGGAGCACGAGGACTTGGAGCCACTTGAGTATTTTGCCCTGCCAAGACCACTGAGGAGAGGTGCTTGCACAGTGAGGACACCAAACCCTGCACAAGGGGTTCTCCATGCCTATTCCTCCACACTGTCCTCCTGGGTACCTGGTCCCCAGCCAGCCCCATCACGCTGACACCCATCCTGGCAGGGATGGGCAGCTCTTCCATCATCTCCCAGGCACTGGGCACTGCCTACCACCACTCAAGTTTACTGCACATCCCTCTGGTTTTCTACCTCGCAGGCAAAGCAACCATCCCAACAAATTTGGCCTCTCCTTGTACTCACCATCTGATGTGGCAGCAACAGGCAAAACAGCCTCCAACCCTGTTACCAACACGGAGCCATCATTACGGGTACCTCCCATCAGCATCAGCTGTTCCTAAGAGCAGGACCTGGCAGTGCCAGACCGATGTGACATAATGATCTGCATCTCAGACCGCTCCAGGACTAGGTCTAACCACAGAGTGACTCCTGTGCTCTGCCACAGAAGCAGCCAGCAGCGACAGGAAGAGGCAGTGATGACCCCACAAGCAGGACTTCTCTGCCACTGTGCTGAGGAGGGTCCCAGTTCCCCATCCCAAGACCAAGGCTCTGCACCAAGGCAAGGCAGATTTGTTCACCCTCTGTAAAAAGCCTTCGGGCTGCCCTCCCAAAGCAGCTTTGCTGTGCAAAGCAAGCACCACTCAAAAAAGAAAGAAATTGAAGAAACGCTGCTGGGTCCAAAGGATTTGTCCTTCAAGCAGGACCAGCTTAGGAACAACTCGCCCATCTTTGCTGCACAAGCCAAAACAAGCCCCAGCAATCACTAGACTAAAGTGATAATCGCACCGCCAAGAGGTCCCGGTGAAGACAGTGCCTAACCTCCAATCACAAACAAAAAGAGCAGCTTGAAGGACACTGTGCATCCCAAAGCCCTGCTTTCCTTAAACACTGAGATTAGAGAGTGCAGTGTGCAGAATTTCAAGGCTAAGTGACGCTGATGCCTGGGACACAGCCGAGTGCTCGGCGGTGAACCCAAGCCAAAACACACAGCGGAGCAGATAAAGTGAAGCCTCAAGGTAGCCTGACCCTGCCCCAGCAGTAACAGCCTGCCTGTCCCACAGTGCAGCTGGCTGGCAAGGACACCCTGATCCATGGAGGTGCTTGCAGAGGGAGGAGGGTGAGGATCTGCAGGATCCAGCTCTGTTGAGCCAGGATTGCAGTGGAATTTCCCTCCTCAAAAAGGCTGGAGAAGGGTCTTGTGAGTGCTAAGCAGCTCAGGGAAGAGGGGAAATAGGGTTGTGTGTGCTGACACAGCCCATGTGCAGCTCCTCAGCCCCTGTGTGCTCCTTTCCTGCATAAGGACCTCTCCAGGAAAAAGACGGGTCTTCAAATTAAAACCCCAAGCATGGCACGTAGGAATGTATGGACCATGCAGACTCTGGAGAGGTGGAAAAGGAGCATCATCATGCCATACACCTTTGCCTGTTGCAACCCAAACCCTTCTCCTTCCTAATGCTGGATGCTCCCTGCATGCTCTGAGGGAGGATTCCCCCATCCACAGAGCTCCTTGGGCTCTGGCCAGCACACAAGAGGACAAGGAGCTTCTAAAACATCTGGCCCCATCACACCTAGTACTGTCCCAGCATGGGGAATGGGGGCATCGTGCTCTGCACCACATTTTGGTGACAGAGGGACCTTGCCAGGCTCTGCTTCCCGTCCCACACCAGTCATTGCTGCCTGCCTGTCCCTGCAGCAACTCCAAGTCACCTGCACACTGCTGAAACCCGGTGTCACACCTATCTGGAAGGGGAGGCTGCAGTATTAATGAACCCCACTTGGGAAATGAGTGAGATCTGCTAATGAAGTTTACCCTCATTAAGTGAGAGGAAGAAAAGCAAAGCCCCTGTGTTTCTCCACGCAGGATCAGCAATAGCTGGTGGTGGTGAGGTCAGGGAATAACCTGGGAATGTCATGGAAGAACTAGGTGATGCCACGCTGCCTTGCCACGTGCTTCCTCCATGGAGGTCACAGCTGACTACTGGGTATAGGATAAGATGTGAAGGCTTGGTTTGGTTAGGAATATATTTAGGAGTCAGGAAGGAAGGTCTATGGCAATTTAATCTCAGTTGTTCTTTTACTTTATTCAGCTTTCTGGCATCTGCTGTTGCCACAAAACAATAGAGCACAATAAATAACAGCTGAACGTTCATTGTTCTTCTCCACAACCGAATCCCATAGCCTCCAATGCTCAAAACCTAAAATGATGATGCTGATATAAACTGCAAGTGAGAGTGAGCAATTAGACTGGAGAAGTCTAGCGGCTGCCTTGGAGGGACGGATGCAGGGAAAAATGTGGCTCTGCAGAAAAACACTTCCGTGATATAATTTCTGCAACATTATGAAGCAGAGTAAATGAATACACACCGGTTCCACTGCCAGTTAAGCTGTATGAGCTGATTTCAGATTCTCCCCAGTAATGAACAATGATTTCTTTCTAATGGAACATTTTATATTCTGAGGGCTTGATGCACATTTCATTCCAGCCTTTCTATCGGTTTGGGGGTCTTTCATATAGTTTGTTTGCTTTGTTTCTAAAAACAATTGGCTGAAACATGGGAACACAGGAGTGTCTGTGCATAGAGAATTCATAAAGAATCGCCGATGTCTTCTCTTTCTCTCATTCCTATAGACTGACTAGGATATTAAATTCCTGGGTGAGTCATTGAATGTTTTCCTGTCTGTCTTTTTACTCCTGCTGTAATAGCTTGCTTGGAGAGATTCCTGCATTGAACATTGTCCTTTGCATTTTCAAAGCACCCCTTGGGGGTTTAGCCATGTGAATTCTATTAGCCAGAAACTGGGAACCCCAGGATACTCTACAAATGAAATAATTATAATGCTTAGTTGCTCTTAGCAGTCCATCCTATCTCCAGAACACCAAGCAAGCCCCTCTTCATTCACACCCTGCACCACACGCTAGAAAAGAAGCAGCATTAGCCCCTTCTGGCGGGGAAGCTGAGGCACAGAGAGAAGTGTGCATCTGCTCACAGCTCCAAAGAGAAGCTATATTCGTGTTGGGACCAGCCTTTTTGTCCTAAACCCCTGAATTCCTCTGGGACAAACTGGCAGTTTACCAGGTAACTGGGGTACCTGCAAGGCACAAAACTGTGTGGCCTTGCCAGGGTGGAACAGCACAACCCCACTGGCGGCAAAGAATTTGTGCAGCCAGGACTGAGCTCATGTCCTGGATAAGAAGGAGCAGCCCCACTCCTCCTTCTGCTCCTTATCTCCCTGCGTACCAGCCACACTCCAGACACCCAGGCATCTCCCACACAGCAGCTCTCCCTCCTCCAGACCTCCCAGGGACAGATGGGTGGACAACCCTTCCTGCACCACTTCCCGCTCCCCAGAGCTTTCCCTCTGAGATGATAAAAGCCCCCCATGGCTGTGGGAAGCACACAAGCACTTGCTGGGAAAGATCTACAGTGCCTGGTGTGGGCTGAGATGGGGTTCTCACCATTTTCAGTTTGTGTTGCTGTAAGATCTCGTCCAGGTTCTGCCTCTTCTTGTAGTTAAAGTAGAAGTTTTTGCACTGTGACACAGTCTTGGAGCCCACCATCCTGGCAATGGCCGACCAGTTCCGCCCATGCTCAAGGAGACCTGTGGATAGAGAACAAGGATTTAACACCAGATACACTCTCATAATGGCAGCATTATCCACACAGGATGGGAAACATTCTCTGCACAAGCCAAACTCCACAGGAACAATATGGTCACTAGCACCCGTCTGAATGGCTTCGTAGGTCATCCCCTGGCCTAGAAGAGCCTGTTTTTCTTTCCAAGGGGGAAAAAAGGCACTATGCTAACCACCTCTGGAACAAAATACGTCCCACAGCCATGTCTCGGCCAGCCACCAGGCAGTCAGGAGGCTGAGCAGTGCTCCCTTCCCTTTGGGACGGCTGCAGGAGGCGTTGGCATGACCAGGACAACTTGGGACAGCAGCATTTAGTCCCTACCATGAAGCAAAGGCTCTTCCCACCCTCCTGTGACCCACTGATGATGCTGAACAGGGTGACGAGGCAGTTCAGGGGGTTGGAGCATGAAGTCCTGTTATGGATGGGGAGGAAGATACCAGGCAGGGAAACCCAGGTGATGTCCTGGGCTGGGAAGAGGCATGCTGGGGATTAATGCAGGCTCATGAGCACAACCAGCTTCCCAGGTCAGGCATCATGCCAAAGGCTGGCAATCCTGGCCAGATGGTGCCACCCGAGCATGGGGCTCCTGCCAGCGCTGGGGCAACCCAGCAGGGTGGAGGAGGAAGAGGAGGAGGAAGGAGCAAGTCAGCGCCCCGTGTCCTTGCAGTCTCTGCAGGGGTGTCTGGGCACCCCTGGTCCTGCAGCTTACAACCACAGCACAGGGACAAGCACAGTGGTCCCCCGGTCCCTCCGTCCCAGGCTCCTGGAGGTGATCCAGGTGGGCACCATCCAGGCTTGCTGGGAAATAAGGCCTCACTGCCTGCAGTCCTTCCTGGTGCATGGCTAGTGCATCCCATGGTGCCCAGTGGAGCCAGAGCTGCCACCAGCCTGCCAGATGCTGGTCTGGCTGGATCCTGGCTCCCACACAATGCCACCATCAGGCCAACAGCTCCCCTGGTCCTCCCTGGCACCTTGTGTAGGGCACAAGATGAAAGAGAATGAGCCCAGGGGCATGGTACTGACACAAAAGGTGACTTCAAGATAAAAACCAGCAGGGAAAGAACCTGCCAAGGGCATCGTCCTCTTTTGCTAAGGGTTTTTCTGCCCAGAAGCCACCAACCACAGAGCCTGGGAAGAGGCTCTGCCTGGGTATCTCTGTTGTCCATCCCCAAGCCCTTCCCTAGCTGCTCTGACACCGTGAGGCTCAGGACCACGGTGAGTCCCATGTTCGGGCTCTGCCTCGAGCACCAGCTCAGACCTAAGTGCCAGCCCAACCTCTGCTTCAGCCCAACAACAAACCCACCCTGGGACTAATCCCAGCGCAGACACAAGCAACCAGGGCCGCGGGGACACACCTCCACCAGGATGTGTGAGCCCAGCACCACGTACCCCAGGAGAGGCAAACACACCACCCCCCCCCTCACCCCTCCCACTTCCCACGTCCTGGAGAACACGGCAGGGTTTAACACCCAGCCGGTGCCTGTATCCTGCCCGGTCCCAGCACCAGGGCTTATCAAATTGCATGTAAAGAGGCAGGCATCACACAGCGCTGAGCACCACAAAAGGCTGTGGCAAGCCAAGAAACAAGTTTGAGCTTTAACTCTGCAACTCCCAGCCTCGCTTCAGCCAAACCCACGACCTCCATCACCCCGCTGGCGAGCTGGGATTTC
>NW_009943598.1:12390-12596 GCF_000696875.1 Nestor notabilis
TTGCTGCCCCCCAGGCAGACCCCGGCAACACTGGCAGCTCCGCTGGGCGAGATGCCGTGCCATCCGGGAAGCGGGATGCGGCACGGCAGAGCTCGGGGCCGGGGGGTGATGGATGCCAGTGTAAAGTCCCCAGCACAGTGTGACCTTTGCCAGCCGCGGGTGATGCCAGCTCCTGGCTGCCCTTTCCCCTGAGGAGGCTGCAGCCA
>NW_009943599.1:0-200 GCF_000696875.1 Nestor notabilis
GGGATAAGGATGAGGACAGGAATAGGATTGAGACGGGAATGGAGAAAGGATGGGGGTGGAGATGGGGATGGAGATGGGGATAAGGGTGGGACAGGGACGGGACCTGTGCATGCTGCTGGCAGCGCGGTTCAGGTGCAAAGTGTAGCCCCGGTACAAGCTGAGCCCTTGTGCGCACGAACACACGGCCCCGGCGCGGGGCT
>NW_009943600.1:0-1263 GCF_000696875.1 Nestor notabilis
GTTAAGGAGCGAGGAGGGGGGGCTGCGGGGTGCGAGGGGCTGAGCACACCCACCCCAGCAGAGCTGACGGGTGTGGGAGGTGATGGGGAGCTGCTGGGCCCCTCAGGGTGGTCCAGAGCACGCAGCTGAATCAGTGTGTGACATGGCACATTATGGCAGCATCCAGAGGGAAGGGGCCACCACTGGACTGTGGAGCTGTGGGGAGCAGAGCAGTCCACGCTGGACCTGCTTGACCCAAGCCCTCCTCACTCCAAAGAGCCTGAAACTGGTGCATGCCCAGGCTTCCCAGTGAAAGGGAGGAATCTCTCTCTCCCATCGTTTTCCATAAGAGATAAGTTGCATTCTGCCTGCTGGGCTTTTGCTGGGCCATCTCCAGCGTTTTGCATTTGTTGCTGTGTGTTTCCAAGCACTTTGTGCTGCATCATGTTGTCCCGGAGCATCTGTGTTCAAGAAAAAGTGTGTTTCCAGCGTGTCTGGGTGCTGGGAGAGGGATGGAGGGGTAGATGGATGGACAGACGGACCTGAAAGGTCACTTGGGTTACAAGAGCTACACACTGGTATCAAGTGTCATGGTTTTAAGCCAGGCTGCCTAATTCGTAGTGCTCATTAACAGGGGTTTTGCTGAGTGCAAATAGATTTATTCAGAGCTACGCTGAGAAAAGGCCGCAGGGCGAAAGGAAAGCACCTTCAGTAGGATGGGGAAGGAGCCTGCTATTAGATTTCAGGGAATGGGGGTGCAAAATGGGAAGATCCATGTCATGTGCACAAAGCAGGCTTTTGCTAAAGCACTGTAAAGCTCTAATACACCCTATAGGTTTTATTTCCCGCAGTATGGACTGTCTTGGTGCAAGCTAAAGACCCAAGAGCAGCTCCTGACCTGTTATAGCATTGGTGGTGGGGTCTTTGCAGCTAAGTCAGGGCATGGACCCCAGCACTGGGGTGGTGAATGTGACCTTCACTTGCTGGTCCTTCCCACAGTGCCTAGGCTGATGTGGTGCAGGAAGAAGAACATGGCATGAGCACCTGTGGGAGAGGAGGTGCTTTTCCATGTGTTTTTGGCTGCCAGGAGTCAGTGCAAGGGGAAGGGTCCAGTGACCCAAGTCTGGGGGCAAAAAGGAGGTTCGGGGACCAGGAATTGTGTGTGTGTGTTCCCACAGTGGGGCAGGCAAAGGTGGGAACCCCAGGGGACTTTGGGGGTCTGCATCCTGCCCAGCAGCACGTACAGCTCACAGCTCCCAGTGCTGTCAGGGAGAGGCATCTACA